>NW_015389805.1:28262-52197 GCF_001527695.2 Protobothrops mucrosquamatus | reverse complement strand
AGAAGAAGAAGAAGAAGAAGAAGAAGAAGAAGAAGAAGAAGAAGAAGAAGAAGAAGAAGAAGAAGAAGAAGAAGAAGAAGAAGAAGAAGAAGAAGAAGAAGAAGAAGAAGAAGAAGAAGAAGAAGAAGAGGGCAGCCAGTAGAAGAGAGAAATAAGAGGTAATAAAAAGGATAAATAATCCTATGGCCACATCCTATGGGTTAATATGCATGCATATTAGACAGAACATAGTAGTCACAATATGTTGTCAATACAGGTTGGCTCTTTTAAAATCCCCTAAGACAATAAGTAGGGAGTTTGGATCTTTCCATTCTGTACAAAGTGTCTGGTCAGCTAGAGTCTGCAGTGTGCTGCTCTATGGGCTATTTCTTCTCTGATTGCTCTGGCTGCAGATCTTCCTCCTGCCTCTCAAGATTATTCTCAGTCCATTACATTCCCATGCCTGTCCATCCTTGCAAGTCTTCTTTTGCTTTTCCATCAATATATTGCTTCTATTATTTCTTTTTTGTCATTTTTTTCCAGACACTAATATTTACAACATTGCTTTCAAGTATTTTCCCATACTTCTTATATGTGTAATAATTAAATCAATTATAGATGCATCAGCAAGATCTTAATGATCCATTTTCTTCTCAGCTGCATTCATTGTAGTAATTTGTTAATATCACATCTAATACTTTCCCCATTATTTCAATAAGAACAAACATTACTTTTTTCAGGTTTTGTGGTTTTTATTTTAAAGAAAGATATTTTTTGACTGCCACTCAAACAAACACGGATGATTGCAAAAGAAAACATGTAAGATATCTTGGTACCTGTTATCAGGATAATGATCTGCAGTGTCAGAAAGTCCTATGCCAGTACGACTACACTATCATCTTGATCAGAAATTCCACTATTTTAACAACTCCTTTTGCCAAGATTACACTTTATTTTTCTAAGCATTATGCATCCTACTCACACTGTTGTAGTCTGTCATAAACAAGCAGATAAATACTGGATTTCTTTGGAGCTGCCAAAGTTTTGTTAATATTAGATCTTCAGTGTAATTGCTTCAACTCCAAACAGGCAGAATCCAAGAACTATTATTTCTTTTGACACTAAAAAGCATCTGGCATAGCATTTGTGGGACTTCAAAAGCTTGTTTTCATTCATCTTGATTTTCTAATGTTTAATATTCTAAAAATTATATTGATCTACTAAAACATATGTAATTGTCAATAGTATTTCTCAAAAAAGATTGTCATAAACATCAAGAATGTCCTCTTTCCTCTGTTTAAATTGATTCTCCAATTTCTTCATCAGAAGTTATGAAAAGGAATTCCAGTGGGAGACATAGAGAATAAAATTCAATCATTTGCTGATAGTATGTTGTATAGGTGAATCATGCAACAATACAAGCATTTGGTATCTTGTCTGGTTATTCCATATATTAGACTTGATACATAGGATTGCAATAATAATTTTAACATAGTTAGGAATTGGGATTTTTGATCGTGTTCTGATGCCTTTGTTTAATCTTACTATGAATATTCCAAGGAACATTTCCTTGTTGAAATTTTCCTAAACATATCCAAGCCTTTGATCTCAACACCAGCTTGTTCAGAACCTGAAGTGTCTCAAAGTTTATCAACTTTGTCACAAGGTTTAAGTTTACATTTGCTGGTAGATTTTCTTCATTACTATTGCCAGCCTCTTTCACTGTCTGCCCATCTGCGTCTGTCAGTTCACCCCCTCTGTGTATATCCAACATGCCACAACAACCAATTTAAATTGTTTTTTCAAAACTGTCCAAACAATAGTTGTGTATCAATTTTCAAAATTACTTTGAACTGAAATGAATTGAAAACACCCGATTTGACTCTTTGTCTCAAATCAGTTCAAATATTTTTAATCAAAGGGATGGTTCAATTATGTCTTTTTTTTAAAAATTGTTAACCTAGAATCTGATTGTTGCAACACAAAAGGTAGCAAAAATGGCATAGAAATAACATACAATGTATAGTCACCACATATTTATTTTGGGGAAATGAATAATACTCAAAGAATACACAAGTTAAAAAATAACAAAAGTAACTACAGATATATTTTTTTTAAAAATGGAAAGAGATATATAATTAAAATCTAGTAGAGCAGGGGTGTCAAACTGCTGGCCCATGGGCTGGATGTATCACACGAAAGCCATGCCCACCCCATTCCCGGCAATGGCAAAACAGTCCCGATACGTTGCATGACATTACGTGACATCGCGAATTTGACATGTCTGTAGTAGAGCAACAGAATAACATTCACTATGTCTTTCCATATCATTCTATTCTTGCAGATTATCCTTACTTTTATAACATCTATATAGCACTTTATATCTTGCTGTTGTCTTCATTTTTTTTACCTTCCTCTAAACAGTATTTCATATACTGCACCCAACTGCTATTTTCTTCATTTTCCATTCTTTTTTCTCTTTTTCTTTTCCTGCTTCTGCTTTTTTGTGGTCAGCATATCTCAAAGCAACAAAAATCTAATTTTAACGTAACTGTTTACAGTATTTAATGAAGCTAAGAAATTCCAGTTTAGTGATCAGCTACTGTTGTCCACATCTGGTCAACTTGGAGACATATCATAATGACTTCCAGGACACAGGAGGAACACAATGAAGGACAAATCAAAATCATTTTAATAATATATATGGTAGACTTGCCTTGTGCTAGCTCCAGGTTTCAAGTAATGAAGACTCCAGAGAAAACATAAGACAGTAGCATAAGCCATGAAAGAAAACTTTTCTTCCTTCTGACTGAAGCCACTGCTAGAGGCAAACAATATATATAATCCATTCTACCCTCATGGATGCCATTGAATTCAGTTGAATAAAAATATATCTAATTAAATTATGACTAAATCTAGGTCCAATTAATTATCTTTTTTATGAAAATATCTAGTGTGCATTTCTTCTTGTACATAACATTGGTTCTTGGCCTTTTGATTTAAGATCAAGTATAGAATGCTGTTGACTTAGTAACTTATTTCATTATCAACAGTTATAACTTTTGTTGCCAGGGAACAAAAGTTAAAATGTGAGCAGTTATGTATACTAAAATGACTGCTCTTTTTACTGGTTCTTTGGATACTCCACACCATTATATAACTATGCAATTTTTAGATGAACTCAATATGGTAGAAATTAGATTTAATGTTAGTAAGGCCACATCTGGAATGCTGCATCCAGTTTTGGTCATCACATTACAAAAAAGATGTCGAGACTTTGGAAAAAGTGCAAAGAAGAGCAACTAAGATGATTAAAAGCCTGGATACTAAAACATATGAAGAATGGTTGCAGAATTTGGGAATGGCCAGTCTAGAGAAAAGGAGGACTAGGTGGGACATGATAGCAGTATTCCAGTATTTGAGAGGTTGCCACAAGGAGGAGGAGGTCAATTTATTTTCCAAAGCACCAGAAAACAAGACAAGGAACAATGAATGGAAACCAATCAAGGAGAGAAGAAACCTGGAATTAAGAAGAAACTTCCTAACAGTGAGGACAATTAACCAGTGAAACAGCTTGCCTTCAGGCTTTGTGGGTGCTTCATCACTGGAGGTTTTTAAGAAGAGACTGGACAGTCATTTGTCTGAAATGATATAAGGACTCCTGCTTGAGCAGGGTGCTGGACTAGAAGACCTCAAAGGTCCCTTCCAGCTCTATTCTGATTAAATTTTCATTATGATGCATTGTAAGGGATAGGGGCAAGACTATTGAAAGGATAAAGGATAAAGGAACATGTGGAATAAAATCTTGAGGCATAGCAACAGCTATTAGATAATGGCCCAGTACACAGGACCAAGTATTTTTATTTCACTTTTTATTTGCTATAAGGTCAATAGACTAATAAAGACAACAACAAAAAAGAGAAAATAGAGAAAAATAGGTAATAAAGATTGCATAAAACTACTGACAATGGATCTAAAGGTTAAAGAAGAAGGGAAAAAGGACTATAGGAGTGTCTGTATGTTTGGTGTGATGAGAAATCAATCAGGGTATTAAACAGAAATGGGATCAAAGCCATTTTTATCAAATCTTTCATCCTCCAATTATCAATCAATCAATATTTATTTCGCTAATGACCAGCAAAAATGTAAAGGAACAAAAACAGAATGAAGTAAACAAATACAATAATATACTAACAATTAGTGAAATAAATCACAGAAGGTAACATTCACTCTTCTATTACTATGTTAATATCATGATTATAAGGAAAATAAATATAAAACATTAATAGTTAGAAAATAAAAACTATGCATCCTCTACACTTTATTGGTTAAGATGTATCAAACCAGAAGTAATATCTAAATGAAAGATAAACTTGTTTTTAACCCATTATATCTTGCTTTCATTGCAGTAACAAAAAAATTAGCTTCCAGTTGTGAATGCACTCGCACAAAATTTTGCAACTTTCATCACAGTGTATATACTTGATTAATAACTCAGTAGAAGGTGCATAACATCAGACAAGGGCTAATCCAGATATCTGCTGATGGTGGGACAAAATAGTATGACACAGCAAGATACTACATAGCAAGATACATGTCATGGCCTCAAGTCATTTTCTCACAAATGAAGGCAAACATTTTCTATTTAACAATAAATTTAGAAATTCTAGTTTAGTCCAGTATAATGTAACCTGTCTCCTTACATTCAATATATATCCTAGTAAGGTAAGAGATTCCCATTATCACTGTAAAATAAATGTAAGTATATTGTAAAAGATTTTCTATATGCTGGTAAATATAACAAACGAGGCTAGGAGCATTTTTAAAAATCTTTATTGTGTGAAAGTGGCATATGTCAACAGCTTCTATGGATTATTAATGCAATGTAGTTTCCAGAGGGTTTATTTTTTTAAAAAAACCCACCTAAAGCCTTTATAAAGATGGCCCAACAAAATTAAAATGATTAAGTTTAGCAGATGTTTCAATTATACAGCTAAAAACAAGCATAAGCAAGATTTCTATTTCCCAAATAGTTCATAAGTAGATATTATAATACTTTAAATAAATGTTTTGAGGCTATGTCCATTAAATCCTCTACCAATACAGAAAGCATCTCAACAGGTCTATTCCAATACATTTCAATGTTAGCATCAAGCAACATTTCTATCAGGAACATTGACATATGGAAAAGAATATTGTTTTTAATATTTCTAAAGAAAATTTGTGAGTATAATTAAATAATATCTTTTTTTAGAGGAGAAATGCACATTAAATGAAAGCCCCCAATAACCAGAGTTTTCTGAGCAGGATATGCAATTATTTAAAATAATTAAACTACTTAAGGTAGTTGGTTGCTTCTTTCAAATATATTTGAAGAGAGCATTTTATTATAAAATGTAATTTTGTATTGGTCTGAGTTAATTGCTTAACAGTGGAGAAGAAAGGTCTCCAAAATACTAGTTTTCTGAAGTTGTTGTTGTTGTTTTTTTACTGACTTTTGTACAGTAAAGCCTGTAGTGCATTTTTAAAATATCCTGCTTATTTTTTTTGTTTATCTATTTCATTTGTGTCTTCTAATTAAAACCGATGTAGATTACTGTTTCGATAAATCTGAAGTACTTGTAATGAAAACTTTATGCATTTTCTAGAGAGAGACTAGAAAGCTGGAGACAGTGAATTTTAGTCCTGCCTTAGCTATGAAAACTGGCTGGGTGACCTTGGACCAGTTACTTCCTCTCAGCCCAACTCATCTCCCAGGGTGGTTGTTGTGAGGAAAATAGGAAGAGGAAATTGTGTTGGACATGTTCACCTCCTTTAGTATTTCTGTAAAAACAAGGAAGGTTAGATACAAATAAATAATAATATTCATGTTAACCCACTTCCTTCAATCCTTTAAAGCCTATCATTTCTATGGTTAAGAGAAACCATAAATCCTACTTTGATCATTCAAAGTTCCAATGATTCTAATGGAAAAAATTGTGTTTGGTTGTATTCTAGTGTGATGGTTATCTGGCATTTTATTTTAAAAATTTTACCATATGGTTCTATTCCTAATTCATGGTGAGGAATACACCCAGAGCATCATATCAGTAATGATCCCTTGCATTCTTGAACAGAATTCATGTTTAGGCTTGCTAAATCCACACTTGAATGTTGAACACAATCAGTGCTAGAATTAAAACAGTGCCTTTGTGTATGTAAGTGAACAGCTAAAAACTATTATCAACAGCAACATTGTTAAGAGGCAGGCAGTGAGTAGTCCAGTAGCAAAGAAAAGTATTAGAGATAAGAACAAGTCTATCATGATAAATTAGATTTCTAAATGATGATTTTTCAGTCTGCCATAAAAAGATCTTCATGTAAACATTTTTATGAAATGCAAAAGTCACAGAAGTGTCCACCAAAATTCATTTTCTTCTAGTTGTCCTATATATTAACTATCTATATCTTTATTAGCCCATTCCCCAACTCCTATAGTAGCAGTTCCATAACTGTTATTATTGAGAGCTTTTATAATATCATGTCATATAAATGACATTAATTTTCATTAGTACTGCAATCAACATAAATTAAGATTACAGGTGGCAAACAATGGACAGGATGAGGATTAACATGATAATGAATTAGGGTAACCTTAGATTTTTAAACATGTTTGTTGAGGATGTCTAACTTTTAAAAAAAATCCATTTGCCGTTATAGTTTATAGCCTTTCTCATTTACTTACACAATGTAAAATTATAACCAATTCCAAACTAGAAATATGGCAGAAAGGTTTTATTAATTAAAAATGATTGAAATGTCTGAAGTTTTTTAGAAAATGGTGTGCAAGCATCTTACTGTGAATTCTGCTTTTGCCGTGAAAGCTTTTTGTGTATGTCAAAATGTATGTCCATGAATGTGATATGATTAATGACTTTTTTATTTGTGAACACAGATAATTTGTGCAGCAAAAGCTCTAATGTATTTTAAAAATACTATTTCTGATTCCATAATTTTGCAGCAATTATGCAAAACCTAAACCAATAGGAAAAGGAATAATCTCAAGAAAAGTCATATTTGTATGTGGTAGAATAAGCTCAGATAAACCATAAACATGTTTATTTTGGGTGTATATACAAACACACAGAGATACAGACACAAGGTTGAATAAAATAGTCAATTTAGTGATTCAATTTAGAATAATAAAAATGTTTTTTTCTGGATCAGCATGCTAATTATTAAAAATATATGAAATGCAAGCTTCATCTCACTGAAGAGATTAATACCATGAAAATAATTCAGGTCACCTGTTTTTAAAACATTTCATGCTGTTCTGAAACCTCAATCAGGAGTTCTAATAGATTAAATAAACATGTACACCCACTCCCTTGGCATTTATGGAAGGTGACTGTCAGACATTTTTTTGCATATGTCTTGCACCTGCATAGAAGCCTCTCCCAGTTACTAAAATTCCCATATAACCATTAAAACTAATATGAAGCAAAGCAATATGGCCACTTTGTTTTGAAGAATGGAATAAGAGGTTGATAAAAATGTAAAAGTGTATTTGGCACTCTTAAAGACTGGTGAGGAGACAGTGTTGTCAACTACTTTTCCCTTTGCAAATACAAGATGTTTGTTTGTTTAGAAAAAATATATAGCTGGCCAAATCAGCTAAAAACAAACATTGTTTCTTTTTTTAAAAAAAAATGGAAATCAAGCTTTTCCAAACTTACAGACCAACTAGTTTTACAAAAGGTCTATTAAGCACTACTCAAAACTTATTCAGAAATGTTGGGAATTGGGAAGAGGCTTTAGAGTTGGGCATGTGGCATAACATGATTGTTATGTATTACTCAGAACAATATAAACAAAATTCCCTTTCAATTATTTTACAAGTAATACAAAGCTATAGTCTTTAAATATAGTTTACAATAATCTAAATTTATATTTTTGCACACAGAAACCATCCAACATGACCGTGGTATATGATAATAACATTTTTATAAAGTACATTGCATTAAAAAAAACAAATTGAATGAAAAAAAATGAATAATCAAGAAAGAATAGATAGCTATCGTTCTTTAGGAAGACCAGTTGAAGAATCAGAGCATGTTTGACCACCAGAAGACTGGCTGGCTGTGGAAGAGTAGTATGAGTGCATTCTTTCAAATACCTAGAAAGTTATCACTCAGAGTTTCCCTAAATTTGTTTTCCCTAATTTCAGTGAAGAGACTAATGGATTTAAATTATAGGCAGGTACATACTGATTGAATGTTAGGACATATTTCCTAACAGTAAAAGCAGTTTGAGAGTAGAATCAATTATTCAGAGATTTAGATATAGCACGTAAGAGCTAGACAGCTGGGTACATTTTAATTTGGATGTCATTAATATCTATATAAATCTTAATATAGAGTTTGCTCAATCATTTAAATGATTCACACAACTCTATTTGGCCCATATTATATTGTCAAAACATCTATAGAGTTTATGCCTCATTGACTGTAATCTATATCTTCAGATGCCTCTGCATCATATTTAGCACTAAACCCACAATGAAAAGAATCTGAATCCCAGAATATTTCCTCCTGAACTTGATTTGATTTAACAACATTCACTTGAAAAACTGTTCAAAAGTTTCCAGATTTTTTTTTATCACAGTGCTTTACAGATCTTCTTAGAACATGTGATTTTTTTCATATCTACGAGGATTTTTTTCCTAAGCACATCCTGCATTGGATGATGTAACTATTTTATATGTTTCCAATTTTGGTTTCTATTGTTGTTGCTTTGTTATTTGCTATGAACTGAAACAAAAACAATGTTTCTGCTCTAATTCACTGACTCTTGACAATCTTTCTTGTCAACCAGAAGACATAGTTGGCAGTTTTCCTTAGCTGTACATGAATGGAGAAAATTAATGGTGGGAAAGAAATTGTCTCCCATTACTAAACTTCCCATGGAAGAACTTCTGATAAATTGTCAGAGAATGCTGGATTATTATAAACTCTCTGACTGTGCAGGAAGCAAACACTGAAATACAAGGTTCTATTTCATCCATTTCCATGTGTCCCCTGGCTTTAAAAGTTTTCTGTATCAAAGCTCTCAGTTACTTGTTTCCTATCAGAAAGAAGCTGGAAATGAAGCTGGTTTTAGAAATGTCTTCTCAGATTTCATAGTAGTGACCAAGGTGTTTTGTCTATGCTGGATTACCATAGTTAATCCATATGTGATAGGTGGATGCTCACTTCTTTTCCCATCTCCTCCATACCAGAAAAACAAATGTCAACTACTTTCCTTTCATGACTGCTGACTGTTGAGGACAGCTGGAAAAAACTATATATACAGATAGATACACACATTCATACACATACTCTCATTCATCGTCATTTTGTCTTATGGAAAATTTGGCAGAACATTCTCCAAAAACAACAGGGAAAAAAAACATCCTTTACTGAACATGTCTCCCTTAATTGTGGAATGAAGCTTGCTCCATTTTATATATTAACTATATAAACTTTCTCAGCAGACTGATCATCAGTTTTCTGTGAGGAAAAAAGAGCAGAATTCTACAAAAGGAAAAACATTATTATCTTACATTAGATTACAACAATATTCCAAAACTGAATCACATGATATTACATCTCCACAGTAAGTCTTTCCATCTCTCTCTCTCTCTCTCCCTCCCTTTCTCTCTCTCTCTCTTTCTCTCTCTCTCTCTCTGTGTGTGTGTGTGTTGTAGGGTGCTATCATATGGGATAATCTATTTCAGACATATCAAACTGCCGGCCCATGGGCTGGATGCATCATGCTGAAACCGCACCCACCCCATTGCTGGCAATGGGGAAAAAGTCGGGATATGTCACGTGACATCCCGTGATGTCGCGAGTTTGACATGCCTGATCTATTTGGTTGTTTTTGTTTTTATATTGTATTTAAACACGAAGTAGAAAGAGGTTGAACTCAGCTCAGAAATCAAGGTTATTAAATATTCAAAGTGACGCTTGTTTTTTACATTCTTTGCTTTTTCATTTTTCCTTTCTTTCTTATATGTTAGATTTTTATATGAGAATTATATGTTGACTATGGACATCAAAACTTTACACTATTTTGAATCAATTTTCCCAGATCAAAGCATACCTTGAAGTTCCTTCATGAAGCAACATGTTGACCTTTTTTCAAAGATGGAAGCAAAATAATTAAATTGTTTCACTTTGTTCTAGTTAATAGGCTTTCATTGCTTTCTGTAATAGTTTGCCCATGCTTTGGTATGTGTTTCAGGAAGAAGCATTGCTCATTTTGTTCTGGCATCACTCACCAAAACTTCAGGTAAGCAGAGCACATGCCACTCTGTCCTTTATGTCAAAGCCTTCTGAGGTTTGGTGAACACTTATAACATATGCCTTCTCTGACATGTATTTCCTAAATTGGTAGTCTTCTACAGAGATATGACAAGTAGATGATAGGGATAACCTTCAAGTCATGTGAAATGATTTACTAAAGCAATTTGTGATGAACCTTACTTCAGCAAAGAAAATGTGCTGCTCACAACACAAAATATCTTTATTAACCCTTAGACCAGTTGTCAGGGGATGGCAGTTGTCCTCTATTTCCATCTTTCCCCTAAGTAAGCCAAATTGCTCCTACTCATCTCAAATGTTTATACTGATTATAGGCCTAGATATATATCACATTTTTCAGAGACAGTAGGTATTAAGAGTTACTAAAATCTGGCTTAGCTCAAACTTCCAAAGTTAGCAATATGGGTTTTAGAAACATTTCTGCATGATATTTACTTTTCTTCTCTTTTTCCTTCAACTTGTTGAAATCGTTAGTGTCATCTCATTCTTATTATTAATAACTTTAGTGAAACTAATCTATGAATAGGGATTTTTGAAGTGGGAGAATTTGACTTGATACAATAGTACAAATTATTGATGTCTGCAGTCAAAACTATGAAATAATGTTTCTCAATGGATTCTGTGTTTTTGTTTTTAAATGGAAAAATGTAAATCAGAGCCAGGAACATTGGCAAATTTTTGATTCACCAATGTGCAGAAAAGCACATTATACTTCTTATGAGTTTTTCTAATGGATCTATTTATGCTGAACATAAAAATAATTCAAGTGGCATGTGTGCCTTTCACATAATTGCCTTATAATAATTAAAACATATAAGCATATTAAAAGTAGTTTGATAAGTATATAATATATTACATAATCCTAACAAAGTTTTGTTATAATGATAACATTTAAGTCCTTATTCTGTAAAATCCTCCTATTATAAGCTTAATTAATTATGTTTTATATCTGCAGCTAATTCTGACCTCTATTTGTCAATAATTCTGTTGTATTAATTTTAACCTAACATTGTATCTTAAATAAGTATTGATAACTACACACTGATTTAACAAGACTGATAAAGCCTTATGAAATACCCTATGAGTATTGTGATAACTTGAGTGATAGCTTCAGGGTGAATGTAGCAAGCTTTATATCCAAAAATAAATTAGCTTACTTAGAAGTAATGTTTTACTTCTTTGTATTATTTTGCTAGCGGCATGATGGCTCAGTGGTTAAGATGCTGGGATTGTCAAGTGGAAAGTTGATAGCCCAGGTTCCAAACCCAAGCACCATGCGATGGGGTGAGTTCACATTCCTCACCTTAGCGCCTGCCCACTGAGCAATTCAGAAGCATGCAAATGCTAGTAGTTAAATAGGTACTACTTTGGTGGAATGATAACAGCATTTCATGCACTTCCGCATATAGTCATATTGGCCACATGATCATGGAAACATCTTTAGACAAAGCTAGCACCCTTGTCTAAGAAATGGAGATAAACACTGCCCCCTAGAATTGGACATGACTGGTCTGGGGAAACCTTTACCTTATTATTTTGTTCCTATCATACTGTGTTTTCCCGAAAACAAGAATAGGTCATTTTTTTTTTGCCTCCAAAAGAGGCACCAGGTCTTATTTTCAGGGGATGTCTTTTATACTCATTGACACCCCGTCCAGCAGGTCCACTTCTTCTGCAGCTGAAAGAGAAGCTTCATTCTGCAGCAACATTATACACTCAGGCCTTTTTAGAAGGCCACTACAGAGGAGAACCGAGCTATGAATTCAATCTGTAGCTCGCTTCTCAGCTGCAGAGGTCTTGCAGAACCGAGCTATGGATTGAATCCATAGCTCGGTTCTCAGCTACAGTGGCCTTCTGGAAAGGCCTGTGACTGAGAAATGCAGGCCTGGCTGCAGAAGACACTGCAGAAGAAGTGGGCCAGCAACGAGATGCCTGGTTGTAAGGTAAGTGGATACAGGGTGCGTGGGACAGCTCCACACCCCCACCCCCGCCCTAGCTTGCTTTTAAGGTATGTGCCTCAACCCAAAACTAAGGCTTATTTTGGGGGTAAGGCTTATATTAGGCCCACCCTCCCAAAATCAAGCTAGGGCTTATTTTCGGGGTAGACCTTACTTTCAGGGAAACATGGTAGTAAATAACTTGGTAGCAAATAACATATTGAAAACACATAACACTTTTTTGCTGTTTAACTTAACGTCTTTTAGCAAGACTTTAAATGATACATTTCAAAAGTATTTTTACTTTTATAGTATGGCAATGAAGAGATAAGGTTTGTTTTTAAAATCTAACTTAAAAGCTAGATTCCTCAGAAAACCAAATGTGGGTGATTCAGAATACAGTGAAACCTGGTGGTTTTGTAAGAGGTCTGGGCTTGTAATAAGAAGCTATTTGAAGTTTTCTAGAATTGGTGATATTAACCTAAGCTTATACTTATCATGAATGGGATTAAGAGAGTTCAACTGCAATGTCATGTCATTTTGTTTTTAGTTTTCAAAAAACTAAACTAGTTTTCAAATGTCTTAAAAATACTAATAAAGTATGATATGCTATTTTATGTAAAACTGCATAGAAAATCTTACAAATGAAAGATGCTTAAAGTTGCTCACAGAGGCAGTCTTTTTCAATAATATGTGATTGACTTAAAGGAAAAAAATACTGATATTCTTAGCTTTTAGACTGCTATGAGTTTCACTGTACAATAAAAGTATATTAATATAATGCAATTCCAGTTTTCTTAGTCAAGATGGGAGCAAAACAGAAATTAAACAAGGAATGAAACAGGCTTTACCTATCAAGATTTGGGAGATGTACAAAAATACATTCATATCCTGAAGTTCTTACCATGCAATGTTGGAATACTCTTTTTGGAATATTAATTCAAAACTTTTTAGGTAGTTTTTACTTGACAGTATTCGAATCAGATAATATTCTAGTTTGAAAATTACACTATTACTATGGTACGGAATTAGATAAAACAGGTGCTGTGATTCAACATATTTTTCTGACTCTTTGAAGAACAGTGCATTTTTAAAAGGGATTTTTGTGGAAAGAATATAGAGCAGGCTCTCACACTGTTACATATGTGTGGTCACTGACTAGATAATCAATTTAACTTTTTCTAATCTTTAAAGCATCTTACATGTTCATAATAATATAACATTCTCCTGTGAAATTACATTAGCAAAATCAGGTCCCATTTTTAAAATTCTATAAACATTGAAACTCATATATTGTATGAGTTTCTTTTAGTTTTAAACAAGTCCAAGAAATACATGTAAATGTATGAAGTGTGTAATTCAGCCAGGCATTGATTAAAACCTCAATATTTTCATTTTTAAAAAAATGGTTCCATAAAAGCGAGTGAATCCACATATATACTGTCTCAGAATTGACAGTTTTGCTTCTATTGTCCAAATCATGCCATTAAAAACCAAATACTACATGTTTAGAATATGTGCAAACAATAAGGACTGCAGTAAGATCATTCTGTGTGATCAGCAGTAGAAATTCTAGAGAATATTTCTACTTCAGCATCTAAGCAATCAAGATTTACAGCTTGACTATCGTGTATGATGCAAAAGACAGGGTCTGGATGTATAAAGATAGAAGTACTATTCCATATAATGTGCTCCCTGAAGGAGAGCGGGGATATTGTAATAGGATTTTGTGATTCCAGATGTAGCTGCTGTATACACAACAAAAGAGTTATTGTCTTAAAATGTTTGCAAATTAGGGCACATATACATGCATGCACACACAACAGCCTTAAATTTCAGGAAAATTTTAGTTTCATAGTCCAGAATTGCCAGTCGGTGCATATTATAATGAATAAAATTAGTCTTCAGAATTTATTTAAATTTTTTGTAGGTTATCTTCCAAACAGCTAGAAAATGTGATAAATACAGCTACGTACTACTTTGAAAAGACAAAGAAAGTGGGTGGAGAAAGCAGTGGGAAATATTTTGGGAAATACTTCTAAGATCTAATTTCTTCATATCAAAAGTGCCTATTTTTGTTTCAAACATACCTATTTACCTAAATATGTATAAATACTTCCAACACTACCACAACATCTAATTTCTAACGTTTACTTATCCAAAAGAAACTATGTTGCAGGAACCTGTCATTAATTTGAGAGATGTTTTTTTAGCAGAAGATGAAAAATAATTCAGAAACTTTAATAAATAGCATTAATTGTAATTAAGATTTAATGAACTTAAATAGAGCTTATTTGTAGATATGTTTATACTGTTTTATATGCAAATTGAGAAGATTCCTTTCTTTTATTTATTGAATTGGCTTAGATAGTTAAACTTTTTTCAATATATGTATAATAAAGTGGAACAGTCTTATCATTTCACTATGCAAATTACAAATTGAGTATATTTCATCTGACAATTGAGTTATTATCTCTTTTGGTGATTTGTTTTTAGTCTAGATGATTGTTATTATACAATGCAAAATAATTATCAAATAAGTATTTTATGAGGTCAGCACAGTTTCCTTTGAAATGTAAACTACTAGTATGGATAGGTAGTATAAATTCTATTGTTTTGATCTTATTCAAGATGAAGAGAATTTTAATAAATTCTTGATTGCTAAATTATACACTTAAGCCTAATTTCCATAAATTTAGCTTTTGTAAGCTCATTTAGTTTCAGAGTAAAATTAACCATAATTAACATTTAGTATTTTGTTGTGATTGCTTAAATATCATTTTGAAGTTTAAATACAATTTTGAACCAACTGTTAATTCATTAAAATAGAACTAGGTTTCATTCCATTTGAATGTTATTTTTAACTGTGACTTTTATCAGTATGCCATGTTGTCTTCACTCTTTTGACTAACAGTAATACAAAATAAAACCTTGAAAGCACTATCTAGCGAGAAAGGGAAAAAAATCTATAAAAGGGTATGTCAAGCTGTAACACAGTAATAACCTGGATATTCTTTTTATTATAAACAAGTGCAGTAGAAACTACCTAATTTAAAAATGTAATTCTACAATCAAAGAAGGCCAAATGAAGGTTACTAACACAGAACTGATTATAGAGAATTGACCTCATTCTCATAAACCTTTGAGAAAACTTTGTGGACTTTTCTATCTTTAATTAAGGGTATTGTTCTTCTGAAGTACCCACCCTTAAAGGAGTTTTTAATATATTTGATGATGTAAAGATAATAATTTTCATGAAACTGAAAAACAGATTTTGGTATAAGAGACATTTTATGGCATCCAAATATTACAAGGTCATGGACTTCATCTGTATTTTTACATTTCATGGCAGAAAAATGCTAACTATTAATACTTTATTTTTACAATGTTTTTGCATTTATTTTTGTACTTTTGAACTTTTTGTAATTTTGTAATACAACTTGCCACCTTACAACTATTACTTTTGTAATACAAATTACCAATTGATAATAACTTTCTTCCCTCACCCACTTTATTTCCTGGGAGCAAAGCTGTCATTTATGAGATTGTTGCCCTTGGTTGTGACTCTTGCCCTTCCTCCCAAGGTCATCCCACATTACATTTGGCTATACAAATTTCCTAATCTTAAAAAAAAAATCCAATGGGAAAAATGTCTTTATGATGTCGTCCTTGAAAAATCAGGAAAATTTACTATCAATAAAGAAAGGATGTTTAATGAAAGGCAGATTCATCAATCATCTTGCAATAAAGGTAAAAGTAAGAATGCAAGTTGCACCTATAAGAATTTCAGCTAAGTTTCTTCTACTTTGAGAAGAAAAAAAATGAAGCATTCAATTGTTTGAAAATAATTAAAATATGTCAGAACAATTTTTTACTCAACACTTCTATTTGTTCATCTTTCAAAAACTTTTAATAATTTATGTGAAATTATTAGCTAAGAATATATAAATATTTATCTGAGATTTATTATGCTTATGACCTCTCTCTCTCTCTCTCTCTCTCTCTCTCCTCTTTCCAGTGACTTCCCCTTTAGAAGATGAGCCAAAGGCCAAGGTTTTTCTTTCTCTGCAAACAGTTCTTAAATTTAAAAATGCAGCTCAGTGTGGTTATAATCCCAAAAGGTCAACAGTTTCTAAACATATATAGTTTCACTCTGTATTAGCTAGCCCAATGCTTTGTTCCCAGCTGTTTTTCACTGCTTCCATCTATGGGAGAGTGGGGGTATAGTTCCCTCCCTTCTCACTTCTCACTTCGGGAGGATTTTTGCTTCTTGGGGATCTTTTCCAGGAAATCAGATACAAAATAGGAGAGAGAAGATCAAATTCTTTACCCAGTTTCAAGCATGCTGTTCACCATTGTTCTGGTTGGTGCCTTTGGACTTTGGTTGCAAGTAGCTTGGGCTGGTCACCGAAGTGTGGCCAGTCTTTCTCCTGTTGGGTTAGAGAGCTTTCCCCAGATCGACCAGGACAACCATTGTCATTCCACGATCATCGGGGCGCCACTCTTTTTTCGTCGCCTCTCTGGGGTGACGATAGACTCATTTACAATCCCCTGGCAGGCCGAAACTAGCTGTGGGGTGCGGAGCTCCGCAATCCCTCAGCTGTGCACTATGGTGCAAAACCGGAAGTTTAAAAAAAATGCATCTTTTTTTCATATTCTATAAGGTTTATGTGTGCTTCACCCAGTACCAGAAACATATTAGGGACTAGTTGTTTTTGTGTTTTCAGATCCATAAGAAAGAGTTCTTGATCCTAATTGTTAGATTAATTTAACAATTTAATAAACCGATTCATGTATTTAGTCTACATTTTCCAACCTGAAGCAATCTTGATCTGAAGAGTTAATAACATTAATGTTTGGTCTTATTTTGGACTCTTTTTTTGCTTCTTCTTTGTTTATTGTGTTTTTTATTCTTTTGATAGTTCTGGAAATTTCAAAAACATATGTTATATTTCTTGGATCCTAGTAAAGATTACAGTGCAGTGAAAATTCACTTTCAAACTTCATATCATAGCTTTGAGTGCTAATTATTCTGTATTCTTTTAAATTAATTTCTGCCATTTTAACTTCTATGGTATGCATCTAAATTATTAATGTATTCTATTCTAAATGCTTAGGAATTTTCCCAGGACACCCTGATTAGAATGACATTATATACATAACAGGAATAAATATAGTAATAATTTAATGAACCATTTATAGTGTATTGATATTTCTTCTCAGAAGTTACACTAAGTTCAGCAGGCTCACTCTTCAAAAGTAAGTGGGAAGATTTTCAGCTGAAATAACTATTTAAACATTAATGTTATATAGTTTGGCATTTTTGATTAAGAGACCCTTTCCAATCTGATGCAATAGCATACATTACATATATTACATGGACATAATCTTGAAGAACAGGACAAAATGTGGGTCCCAACTGAGACAATGGTCAGTTGAATCAAATTTGAATCTGAGGCACAGATGTAATTTGAGAAAGCATCTCATGCTTGACTCACCCTGGTCCTCATGAAGAGAGACTTGTAAATTTTAAGATTTTGAGATAGACTAGAAGAGGCAACCACACTTATGAGTGCTAGTGCTATTTTTATTAAAAAGTTACAAGATCTTGCAAGTCGAAACATACATCTTACTTTGGTAAGATAAATATAGATAGAGATTAAGAGAGAGAGGGAAGAGGCTTCTTAAAGAATAGTATAGAGTCAGTTAGGAAGGCGGTCCCTCTCAAAGAGTACCAAGGATGGTCTCTATCAAAGCAACGTGCAATGAAACTTAAGTGACTTAGAAAAGGTGAAAAAAATGTATGTATATATTTAGAAATCTCAACAGATATGCATGGAATTCACTGGTGACAAAATAAATCATCACCCATCCCTACATAGAATTCTTAAGTGGTAATAAAAGCTTTGAATGAATGGTTTTCCAATTGTCTCAGTTAAGCCAATGGTGCAATTACAGTTGTAGCACTATACTATAACTGATCTGGAGTTTCAGATTTTTTTTAATATAGAACTTCTTATAAACAAAACCATTTAACCATGCTTGCTGACTTTTTCTTTCTTTTTTCTTTCTTCTTAGTGTTTTCAAATGTAGTCATCAATACATTATATACAAATTTCAACATCATCAGCAGAAATGTTGGAAATACAACTGAAACCATAAACAAATAGATAATAACCAGATGCACTGCTGATATAGTATACTGGACACAGCTTGAACTATATCTGGTTTAGAGTTTCAGGTTTCTTATGCAGAACTTCTAATAACCAAAGCCATATAGAAAAACATACTGATTCGTTTTATTCATGCTTTGCTGACCATTTAGATTATAAAACTTGAAAGAAATGTATTATGTTCTGCATCTGTGAAATGATTCTGATCAACTATAAAGAGCTTGAAAAATTGGAAGCCATAGTTTACCGCAGATAAAATAGAAATGAAGAAAAAATATGGGTTAAATTATTGCCTTATAATTGTAATAAGAAAACAAAGAGAACATTCTCCTTAAAGTTTACAAATAAAACATCTTGAAAGTATTAGAAGGAAAATATGATTATAAAAGTGAACTATTGGATAATAGTTTAGAAAAAATAGAGAAGTGAACTATTATGTAATCAATAAATAAAGAGAACAGAAAATAAAGTATACAAGACAAGTAATTGATATTTGTTACAAGTTAGCACCATCAAGCAGGAAAAAGAACATTTAATTTTGTAGCTCAGGAACAAACATTGAAAGAAATCAAGGATTCAAGACGAATCAAAGCAACAAAACAAAAGAGACTATGTATAGAAAAAAGATTAAATAGTGGTTTGTTTAATGAATGAATTCTGCAAAATTGCTGATTGACTATAAACAACATGAAATAATAATTACTGTGACCCACTGCAGCTAAGCAATTATGCAATCTGAATTTTATGAATAATCCAAAAACTGAGAAAGCTGGTGAAAATGATAATGTTATCATTTTATTAACATCCATCTAGAATACCAACAATAATTGTAAAGAAAAGAGTAATTTCTGTAGATATTTAAATAACTAAGAAAAGTAAACTAGAGGAAATAGAATTAAAAAGCTCATAAGGATCTAATTAAAATAGATAGATTGAAAGTTATTGATGCTTTAGGAGAAATAAAAAAGATTAAACTTTTTTTTTAACAAGAACTAAGTATTTTGTCTGTACTAATTACCTATTTCTAAAACAAGCCAACAAAAACTTGTACTTAGCTGGGAACATGTTATATATCATAATGTTACTTGGATATTTTCTACATTGCTGGCTGCAATTTGAATTTCAAAAGAACACCGTCAAGCTTATAATCTTTGTTCTTTGTACTGTATTATTTTTTTATGAATAAATAATAATAATCTGCTGTCCTCATATGAATTGTTATCAGGAATTCAGATTTTAGCTAAAAATTAACTTTAAATATACTTAGTTCATATCAACTCCTAAAACAAGTCCATTATGGAAGATATTTTTGTCCTTTATACCTAGCTCAGGCCTGCACAACATATGACCTATGGATTTTGTGTAGCTTTCCAAGCATCCCACTAACATTTTTAAAGAAAGAACAGATCTACTGCTCCCTAATGTTGCCATTACCAGGAGAGATCCACTGTCACTTACATTTTCACAGCCATTTCCACTCTGAAATTCATGTTCAATTCTTCCAAGTGTCATGGATTCCTGAGTTGGATGCAGCTAATCTTTGTGGCCTGCAATTATTTTCAAGGGTATTAATCTTGTCTATATGAGTTGTGCGGGCCTGCTTTAGCTAACATCAAATTCTTACCTAAAAATTAATTTACTGCTTCATCACTGCTTCATATTTCTATGAATTACAACTGGTTGATTCTCTGCTCTTGAAAACTGCATCATTGTGTTCTTTTTTTCTACATTTAAATGCCATGTAAAAACATACAAATAATTTTCCTAATACGATAAAGCAAACTTTCCTAATCGATAGTTATTTCAGCAACTAATGTTATTATGACTTAAAAACTATATATGAGGTACAATTATTTCTAAAATAGTTGCTGCAGTAAGAATAAAATTAATTTTGTATTGGTTATTTGAAGTCAATGATTGATGAAGTCTTCTTAATGGACAAGAATTATTGATGAAGTCTTCTTGGCAGCAGCTAGTGAAAACAACTTGTTTCAGTACTTCATATTCTAAGTGACGATATTCCATTAATTTCAACAAGACTTATTTTTTATTGTAAATGCATACAGTATAGATAATATACTTGGGAATTTTTGATAAAAAATTGATTTTTTGGGAATTTAAAACCTGATAACCCTGAACTAATGTACTGAAGCTTTTATGAGGAACAGTGGGTATTTATCAATATGAAAGCACAACATGTTGTTAATTACTGTATACTTTAAATTAATTTAATGCATTCTTCAGGGCTATAGATATTTCTAAATATTCAATTCTATTAAAACGTACAAACTGTTATACAGTATATATATATATATATATATATATATATATATATATATATATATATATATATATATATATATATATATATATATATATATATATATATATATATATATATATATATATATATATGAGTCTTTGGTCATTCGGGTTTTCTCCCGTGTAAGATTAGAAGTATCATAGCGACGAAATCACATTCATCATCATCAGGCTTGTGCTTTTAGCTTTGTGCTTCTCACACACACACAGAGAGAGAGAGAGAGAGGGGGGGGAGGGAGGGAGAGAGAGTTTTTCAGACAGACCGGTCTGATTGATTGCACCTTGGCATTTTGACTGCTATACTGCAGTTCTACATTTTTTATAATCACTTTTGCCTTGCAGCCCCCCAACTAGGGGTTTAAGCAGGCTCAAGTCGCTACTGCGATACATTACAAATTCAGATTTCTTTTTGCTGACAAAGAGTTAAAGAATTAAGTGGGAGACTGTAGGCTGCCTAGGTTCGAATCCCATAAAGGGTGTGGCTAGCTGATGAGAGCAAAATGAGCTCGAAATAGCTATTCTAGTCTCCCACTTAATTCTTTAACTCTTTGTCAGCAAAAAGAAATCTGAATATACAGTATATATATGTTGAGAAAAATAGTCGAACACCAGGATAAATATAAAACAGCTGTTTAATAAACTTAGCTTTCGTCGGCTAACTGCAGACATCATCAGAATAGAATGCCGGAGGTTCGAAAGCCTGCTTATAAGACCAGCTGCTTCTGCACTCTGCTCATGGAGCATATAACCAGTCTACCTGCCCCAGTTGGTCGTATTCCTTCTAATTGTCTAATATATCTGTAGTGTATTCCTTTAAAATATATTATTATTTAGATTCATAATAGAAATAGTTTGCATTCTAATGTTGTTTAATACATTTTAGAAATTGGAGAAAATTTTATTTAAGTTTGAATTAAAAAGAACCAGTAATTTAACAATGATTTGATTTTTTAATGTGAGGTTGATGGTCTTTCAATATAATAACTTTAAAGGCAGAAAGATATATACACATTTAGACTAAAAGATGAATGCTCCTGTTATTTGTTGAAGCACTTTAAACACAGTTTCAATCCTTTCTTAGCAAACATTTTCCATCTCAATTGCTGCTTTATTTCTCCATTCCATGATAACACACTTCAGACTGTTTATGCAGTGTCAGAATGTCCAATGTTTTGTTGTAAAAAATTGAAGATTTATCGTCACTGAACTATACAGAGAAACTATGATTGTCTCATATGTATGATTGCCACCAAGAAAGAAATTGAATAGACAAATAATAGTGTTTTTGACAATATACAATTTTGCTTCATATTTTTTCTGCCCTCTTATCATGAATAATATATCTTTGTTTAGACAAGGGCCTTTCTGCTCTGTTGCCAGTATTATTTATTGGCTTTATAAACAAAGACATTTCTAACAGCTTAAAAGCAATTTGGGTGCAATAAACATAGTGTGCTCAATAGTGGTGTTCTCTTTTTTATTGGTGGGCAAAGAGATTTCTGCAGTCTGATAAAGTAGTTTGAAGAACCTTACATGATCAATTACATTGTATTGTTTTCTTATGAAGTTTTGAATGTGACATTATGAATAGTAACCAGCAATTTGCTCCCCTGTCAAAAGTGTATATTGTTTTGTAGATAACAAATCAAATATATAGTCTCTTCTCAGTTCTGCCTTTTAGAATTCATTTAAGACCTTGTGTGGTCAGAGATAGAACTAATTTCAGCCTAATCTAATGATAGCAAATCAATCTTACAATTCTACTGTCTTCTGTAGCTTCCTTAATAATGCCCGAGTACAAAATGCACTCTTAAGGCAAGTTGCCCACCTGTCAAATCATTTGAATCTTAGAGCTCTTTTTTAAAAATGAAGTGAGCAACAAATGTTCTTACTTAACATACATAATTCAGGGCTACAATTAGGACATTCCAGGAAAGGAACTTAGTGAAAAGATGTAGTGAAAGTGGAGACCAATTCAGTTAAGTGAACATTGAAGGATACATTGTAATTATTTCTAATTTGATATTGTATGTTTTGAGAAGAGCAATCTCCATGCACCATGTTATTATGTCTAGTTTAATGAAGAGAAGGACTAGGAGTGACATGATAGCAGTGTTCCAATATCTCAGGGGCTGCCACAAAGAAGAGGGAGTCAAGCTATTCTCCAAAGCACCTGAAGGNAAGTGAACATTGAAGGATACATTGTAATTATTTCTAATTTGATATTGTATGTTTTGAGAAGAGCAATCTCCATGCACCATGTTATTATGTCTAGTTTAATGAAGAGAAGGACTAGGAGTGACATGATAGCAGTGTTCCAATATCTCAGGGGCTGCCACAAAGAAGAGGGAGTCAAGCTATTCTCCAAAGCACCTGAAGGCAGGACAAGAAGCAATGGATGGAAGCTAATCAAAGAGAGAAGCAATCTAGAACTAAGGAGAAAATTCCTGACAGAACATTTAATAAGTGGAACAACCTGCCTCCAGAAGTTGTGAATGCTCCAACACTGGAAGTTTTTAAGAAGAGACTGGACAACCATTTGTCTGAAATGATATAGGGTTTCCTGCCTAAGCAGGGGGTTGGACTAGAACACCACAAAGGTCCCTTCCAACTCTATTATTGTTATTGTTATTGTTACTTATCTGACAAGATGTGAACACTATTGAAACTCATAGATCATTTATATCCCCAATTCTATTTTTTTAACATAACCTAAAACAATAAAATACGTTTAGCACAGTAAGCCTACTCAGAAAAGCTATCAGAACAAAACAAGCTAAGACACAGGTGGAACCAGAATAGGAGTGTAGTAATTTAGTTACAAATGTGGTGATTGTATAGATGCACTAACAATATTTTAAAAATGGAATATATATGTATTTTTTTTAAATAATCTCTGTATTTCCCAAGAGTTGCTTTTCATTTCTTCTAGATGGATAGAAAGACATAATTTACCCTGTCAGAAAAAAAAATTTCCCAACGCTAAGAAGTATCATAAAAAATTTAAAGCTTTCCTATTGCAACAGATATAAGATTTGTTTGGAAGTGGGCTTATTAGGTACAAGAAATCTGTGATAATTTATCAAAGGTTTAGATATTTTAAACTTTGTCAAAATGAAGTCAGAGAGACTTGTTTTCTCTTCTCAGAATTCCCTGAGGAGAAAGGCAATGGATGCACTGT
>NW_015389805.1:20329-27015 GCF_001527695.2 Protobothrops mucrosquamatus | reverse complement strand
CTAAGAAGTATCATAAAAAATTTAAAGCTTTCCTATTGCAACAGATATAAGATTTGTTTGGAAGTGGGCTTATTAGGTACAAGAAATCTGTGATAATTTATCAAAGGTTTAGATATTTTAAACTTTGTCAAAATGAAGTCAGAGAGACTTGTTTTCTCTTCTCAGAATTCCCTGAGGAGAAAGGCAATGGATGCACTGTAAATTCAGTTAATAATAACTCAACCATCATAGCATTAAAGCTGGAAATAAAATATTTACACAAATGTCTCTGATTTAAGTAGGAAATTGTTCTGCTTTTTTACTGTGATCTTATATATGATTATTTATTTATTTATTTATTTAAAATGAGGCCAAGCTACCTAAAAGATACTCCTCATGCTTGCTGACTGGGAATATCCCTTGCACAAAGCCATTGTGGAAAACTGTAGATGACATGTGACCTAACTACACAATTGCAGTAGATAGCAAATTGTTATATTATAGCCCAACATTTGCCCCACATCCTTATCCTCCCAGCAGATGTAAAATATCTAATTGTGCCATTAAAGAACAAAGGTTTATTTTAAGTCCAAAGTGAATATGTGATAGATTAATTGCTTCAGAATAAATATTTCTGCCTTCCCATGTGAAATAATCTTATCATAGGGAACATTACACAATTATAGAACTTACATTGATGGCTTTAGTATCAATCCCAAAAGGCCTTTAGCAAAAAACAAAACAAAACAAAAAACAACAACAATACAGCTCTTTAAAACTTTCTAGAAGGCTATAAAATACAGGCCACATTTGCCTCAGTGGCTATGTAGTTTTGTAGGATCTAAAATCCCTAGATATGATGCTTACTAAGCCCTCACAGATTCTATTTCCTGGTGGATGAGGACGTCACGTTGGCAATTTCTGAATGTCCAGATCAGGCAGATAGATTTTATAAAGAAATTAAAACATTTAGTTACCTTGGTCCCAAGTCAATCAAGGCTTTAACAATAGCAACAGCACTTCAGGTTGCCCTTGGAATTCAATGATACTAGTGATATTCCTGCAGCAATGGTATAATATGGTACCAATGAGATCAACTGGTAAATATAAGGATTACTTTATTTAAGCTGTCTTAACTTATGTTTGTACTACAGATACATAAGGCGTATTGTTTTAGAGGCTACAGTGGTTATTTGACTTTAAGTAAGATTATATAGGAAAAAAATAAAAAAATTCTGGTATGTTTTGTATTTTTTAGCAACTCATGTGACCATATGAAAAATTGTCCGTTTAAATGAACAGACACTAGATATAGTATGAAGCTTTGAAGATTCACATTATAACTACCATTACATTTTAGAAACTTTTCAGAATAATGCAAAGTATCAATCGCAAACCATGTTGGGTGAGATATACTGTATATTAAAAAGTGAACTGAAATAATAGATAAGAGATTAGCTAAAGAAGTGTTGATACTATAAAAATAGTAGCTGGAATAGCAGAAAACTACAGTACGTGACTATGATTCTGCACTCCATTCTCAATAATGGTCATATTATTGTGTTTATGTCTTAAATAAAATGGATCATTGTGAGTCATAAAAAGGAGACTATATGTTAAAATTGTCCTATTAGCTCAAGTATGTTTAGCAAACATTTATTTTGCAGATAATAAACTTTTAGAATTAACAAATTTATTTAAAACTTTGCATTTTTATTAGAAGTTTTGCCAGGTCAGAAGTATAGCAAATGCATCCACATTTCCTTGATTTGTTATTGAGTATGGAGTAAATTTCGAACTTTTCATATTTATTGCTTTCAGTGATTCTGTAAGGTCTAGAGTAGGGGTCCTTTACCAGGGACCACGGCATGCCAGCAACTGGGCCCCACAAACAAGCAAAGCCCCATCCGCAAGATGCAGGTAGCACACAAAACCATGCACCTTTCAGTCCGTGGAAAAACCTCTCTCCATGGAACCTGTCCATGGTACCCAAAAGGTTGGGGACCTCTGGTCTAGAGAAGACAAGGCAACTAAATCATACCTAATATACTGCTCCTCCATAACCTGTTCCTCACTTTCTTTCCTATAACTGCATATTTGGAAAGAATGGAAGTATTTCTTTAGACATGCACAGTGGATATGGCAGGGAAGGATGTACTTGCTTTATTAAGTAAATGACATGAAGCTGAGTGTTGTTTCTTTCTTTTACCATAAAAATATAACCCAAATGCTCACAGCAGTAGCAACTCTACTAGTTTAAAATCAACAGCATATCCCGTAGTGCATAGATAATCATCACAGTGTGGGCACGGGATCATTTCCCGAAATACAGCAGGTTGTGTGAGAAGATTTTATCTTCACAAACACATCTTCATATTCAGCCTACTGTCCCTGAAGTATTTCCTTAAGTGATGCTACAGTGCTTTCTGATCATTCTTGGAAGTATTTGAGAAACTAATGGATAAAGAGAAAATCATCAAATTCACATTGCTTAACTGCAATGCTTCTTTGAATTATAGCACTATACTTCAAAGAAGAAAATTATGTAAAATTTGAATAATTGTATATCTTTTTATTTTGCAAAGTTTCTTTGAATGAAACATAGCTGTTTTCAACCTTATATTTAGAGTTCTTTTGGATCTACAGACATAATTTTGCATATTATCTTGGAATATTTTAAATACAAATACATACTGAGCTGTCTTTTAATTGATAAATCTATACCATAAATAATTACACTTTTCCTCATTCAAAAACATGCTATTAAGCAACCTGGAATTAAGGAGAAACCTCCTAACAATGAGGACAATTAACTAGTGGAACAGCTTGCCTTCCGAAATTGGGGGTGCTGCATCACTGGATATTTTTAAAAAGAGACTGGACAGTCACTTGTCTAAAATGGTATAGGTTCTCCTGCTTGAGCAGAGGGCTGGACTAGAAAACATCCAAGGTCCCTTCCAGCTCTATTCTATTCTATTTTATCCAATCTAATGGAAAGCCAAATTGAAATTAAACTTAATGTGCAAAAATGAACATATTTTTAATGTTTCATTTAGAATTAGGTTCGTTAATATAATTTAAATAGTACAAGAATTCACAGGATGAAAGTTAAAAATGATATAACTTTGCATTCACATTCTTCATAAATTACTTCTTCCCATTCTAACTAACATCAGTATTAAAATTATTTCTGGCAGCCTTCTCCAACTTGATCATGGTACCTCCATATGGGTGAAGTGTCAGAGAAGACAATTACTTTCATCATGATGAAAATGATAAAATGCCTTACTTGTTATATAATAATAGGCTTTTCATACAAATTTGCCATGTACATTAGAAATTATATATAATCAATAGTTATTTAGTTATTCTGACACATTTTAATCTATATAATCTTCAATGTGTCTTTGTTTTAAAAAAAATTACCATATTTTTATGCTTGTTTCAAATTGGTTATTGTACTGAATTATCCAAATTGTTGCATATTATGTATGAATCTAATCTGATCTAATATTAAATGGATTTTATGTACAAGCATTTCATCATTCAAGCTTTTTGATGTGGTTATAAATCACAATAAAATAATATATTTGCAGGAAAGTAACAGTAACACACATATACATATACACATACATACACATACACATATACATACACTGCCCTTTTAAGATGATTTATTAAAAATAAAATAATTCCTAATGAAATAATTTAACATGGTTGGCTGAGTGAAAAACACAATGTCCAACAATTTAGTAAATATTACAGAATACATTTATTGAACTAGTTAATGAGTTGGACTTGGGTCCAGGAGTTTAACTAGGGCTCTGGTGGTTTGTGTTAAAATAGAATAATTTGTACTCAAGCATTGACACTGTCAGAATTATCATTGTGGAAGAAAATTGAGCAAGAATGATAGAAAGAGAGAGAGAGAGAGAGAGAGAGAGAGAGAGAGAGAGAGAGAGAGAGAGAGAGAGATGGAAAGAGATAGACACACAGAGACGCACAGTGTACAGAGAGAGACATACACACAGATATTAATTGCCTTTGTGGCTAACCTTCAGCAAAATCAGAACATGGGAATGATGACTCTCCTGGTCTTGCTGTATATCCTAGCAGCTTTTGATATTCATCACAAAATAATCCTAAAATGACTTTCAGGGTTAGAAACAGTATGTACAGTTTTATAATAGTTCTCCTTCTTCTAGACAAGGGAGATTCAATCACTGACTTCAGGAAAGGTCAAGTCTTAGGACCTCCCGATATAAGGTAATTCTACTTTATATTGACTTTCATTCCTTGTCCTGTAGCCAAACAAGGGATGTAATGAAAGACTTGTCCCAGTACTTGGAGCCTGGAAAGGTCTAGATAGGAAAAAATGGGCTTAGGCTTAACCCTTGCAAAAAGAGATTGCCTCTGGATTTAAACACCATACAAAATTAAGAGTATTCCTTATTTGGCTCTGGAGACCATACTTTCTCATAAACAGCTTTCTCATAATCTGGAAATCTTCTTGGTGTTATACCTTCTGCTCAAAGAACACAGGAAAAGTACATGGAGAAGGTCCTTGTGGCTCATGGGTTGGGAGATCATGCTTGAGTTACATATTAATTGGATTATACCATGTGTTTTACATATGCCTGACATTAAAGATCATCCAGAAATTCCACATGGTCTAGAAGATAAGAGATTAAGTAGTGTCAAAAGACTTTTCTTTTGATAACTGATTGTTAATTATTTTCTGGGTGCAAACCAGGGTAGAGACTAGGACTTGGATAAATGACTGTCTTCTCTCAGAGGCTTCTCCTATCCAATAAAAGTTGGGTTTTTCCAGATCTCTTTTTTTAGGGATTATAATCTTCAAGGAACATAGGGACAAGCCTTCTCAACCTCTCATTCTTTGAAACAACGTGAACCTTAAAATTATATTGGCCATACCCATTTGTTTTTAGAAAAGCATTTTTAGGAGCACTGAATGGTTATAATTCCTGATATGAATTTCTTACCTTGTTTGATAATTTGAATGTTTTTCGAGTGCTATTGTAATTTAATTTTAGAACTTTCAAAAATTGTTTTAAATCATTTTACTGTAAAGTCCTTTTGGGATTGGAGTGGCATGTAAATCCTTATATACAGTGTATATAAATACATGCACACACAAATACACATGCTGGTTAGAACTCTTTAAAACAACCAAGAAAAGCTATAGACATGAATTTTAAGTCTGAATTTAAAAGAAATAAACAGCCAAATACCATAACGTATCAGATCCCCATGAATCAAGAGGTTTTTAACCATACATGAATGAAAATGATTTGCATGTTGTCAATTCACATAACTTAATGCAGCAGTGTGATTGTAGAATGCACAGCAAGTGAAAAAAATTAGAAAAGTTCTAAGTAATATTTAATTGTCTTTCCCCATTGTAATGTTTTCAGCAAGACAGAACTAGAAATGCACAAATTGTCAGACTCAAAGGCAAGCTAGTTGATATTGTATTAATATTAGTATCTGATATGTAATACTGAAAAACATAACAGATTAATTCACTGTTGCAAGAAAGCAATTCGGCCTTTTGTATCAATTCTTCTGCAAAGAGGAAAACTTCTAATAGCTGTGCCAAGGCACAGCAGTTTACATTTGAAACATAATGTTATATTACCTTCCTTTCTCACTGCCCACAATTAAAAGACTTACTCCCAGCAGTTTTTCTCCTCAAAAAGGCCAAATTGAACCCTAAACAGAAATGTCTCAGTGTGATAGTTCTCAAGATAAGTTATTTTG
The DNA here is from genome assembly GCF_001527695.2 of Protobothrops mucrosquamatus. Taxonomy (NCBI): domain Eukaryota; kingdom Metazoa; phylum Chordata; class Lepidosauria; order Squamata; family Viperidae; genus Protobothrops; species Protobothrops mucrosquamatus. The sequence continues at coordinate 21,255 of NW_015389805.1, read as the reverse complement.
CTGTACAGCCATTAAACTGAACTGAGAGAGTTGTTGTAATACAGATATCTTTAATGCTGGTCTGCCTTTTCTGTTGTCATTAATCCCTCGATCAGGATAGAGTGAACTGCTGCAGTTCAATTCATTCAAAGTTAAATTATTTTTCTTGATATTTTAAGACCAAGCAATATGTCTATAATTCACTGTTGTAATAATTAGAAATAACTGGGAATAAAATTCGAGGTCTGTCAGCCTATTTGAAATAAAATAAATTCATATAATGGACATATGGCAAAATGAAAAGAAGTGCTTTTCTTACATAAAAGTTTGTGTTACACACTTCTTTGAATTTGTTTTGCAAAACAATGCTTTTGTCCCCCCCCCCCAACTTCTAAAAACAAGAAACTAAATTTCTTCTTTTCATCTTCCTTCTGTAACATTGTCCAGCAGTTCCATTACTCTTCTTTGGCAATTCCATTGGTCAGTCTCAAAACTATTGAAAACCTCAGAAGAGTTTTCTGTGAAATTACAGTACATACCGTATATACTCGAGTATAGGTCGACCCGAATATAAGCCGAGGGACCGATTTTCCCACAAAGAACTGGGAAAAATTGGTGACCCGCGTATAAGCCGAGGGGGCATTTTGGCTGTTCCTCCCTGGCCGTCTCGGCCTCCCTAGCACTGTCGGTGAGCGCCCGTCAGGGCGCAGCGTCTCCAGGCCTCCCCCCTTCGCGCGAGGCATCTGGCGTTCCCCCTCGTGCTTGGCTGCGGCGGCCCGGGGTATTCCGTCCCGGCCTCGACACGCAGCGCTGCAGGGAACGGAAGGTAAGGGGGGAGGGCAGTACCTGGAGCATCACAGGCCGGGGTGACGCCGGGAACGAGCTGGGCGGCCGCGGTGGCAGCGGGAACGAGCCGGGCGGCTGCGGCGGCGGCAGGAACACGCTGG
>NW_015389805.1:15376-19680 GCF_001527695.2 Protobothrops mucrosquamatus | reverse complement strand
GCAACAGCAGCTGCTTCGAGATGCTGACTCGAGTATAAGCCGAGGGGGGCATTTTTCAGCCCCCAAAATGGGCTGAAAAACTCGGCTTATACTCGAGTATATACGGTAATCCATTTCCAGCAAATGGTACTTCTGACTGAAATTTAAGAGTGAAAGAGCTCATCTTCACTTACTTCTATGAGATAAATCACACCTAATTCTCACCTCACTGAGGTGAACCTTGATGTACTGTATCTATGGCACAAAGTACTATATCTCATCATAACAATCTCACATAGACTTATGTTAAATATACTTTCTAAAATTTATGTATTAAAATAATATATTATTATTATAACTATATTTATCCCTCCTGACTCTTGAATAAGCCTCTGTAGGTTTAAGCCAGCGGTTCTCAACCTATGGGTCGTGACCCCATTTGGGGTCGATCGACCATTTCACGGGGGTCGCCAAGCAAGGCTGTCCGCCATTTTTTTCTCCTTTTCCGGCGGGTGCCTTACCTCCCTTGGGCTGGGCCAGCTGGTGGTCGGCCTGCTCCATCTCTGCCGCTTGCCAGCTATGCCTCGGCCGGCGCAGGGGGCGGAACCACGCATGCGCGGCGCTCCCGGGCAGGGAAAGTCCTCGACTTACGACCGGTTGGGTAGTCCTCGTCTTACGACCAGTTTAGTCTTCGACTTACGACCGGTTGGGGGTCGCAGCATTAAAAAGGTTGAGAACCACTGGTTTAAGCAATGTAGGCATTTGTGGCTGGCATTAACAAAGCAGTGATCAGTTTATGGGCTGAATGGTCACCACAGGAGATAATCTGGGTCAGTCACCAGGACCAGAGGTTTATTCTTCTGAGCTTTCAGTCTTTTGCTTTAAGCCCTGCCCCAAAACAAAGCCCTAGTTTTGGGCTGAGGCGTATGCCTAAAAATCAAGCTAGAGCAGGGGTGGGGGGGTTGGAGCTTACCCTTGCAGCCAGGCCTCCCATGGATCAACCCTTGCCTCGCCAACCACCTTTTCTGCAGCCAAAGGAGCAGCTTCATTCTGCAGCTGAGAATGGAGCTTGGGCCTGCATTTCTCACTCAGAGGCCTTTCCAGAAGACTTATGAAGAACTGAGCTATCTGGTTCTCAACTGCATAGGCCTTCTGGAAAGGCCTCTGACTGCGAAATGCAGGCCCGAGCTCCATTCTCAGCTGCAGAATGAAGCTGCTCCTTCGGCCGCAAAAAAAGTGGGCTGGCTGGGCAGGTCTGTCAGTGTCAGAGGTGAGTGGAAAAGACACCTTCCAAAAAATAAGACCTGGTGCCTCTTTTGGAGGAAAAAAAATAAGACCAGGTCTTATTTTTGGGAATACATGTTCTGCAGCTTTCTTGGAAACATTTTTAGAAGCATTTTGCTTTGTCTTTTTACAAGGGCTAAAAATAGAGTGATTGAACCAAAGTTACCCAATTAGGTTTTTTGCCAAAGGCATAACAAGACCTCACAGTGTCCCAATTTATAGCCTGGTTTCTAAATCTCTGGAAAGGAAGCCAGCATAGAAAGCTGGATTAGGTCCATTGGTCTTAGGTGTCTGATTCCTAAATTAGGGCTTCATATATCAAAAGCAAAAATGCATCTCATGAAACATCAAGCATAGAAGCATGTTGCCCCCTAAATCTGCAATATATTTCCTGAGTAATCAGTTCATTTTTCATCTTTTCTCCAATTCACTCACAGTAACAAAGATAAAAAAAACTCAGCATTCATTTTTATAATACCTATAACTAGAATCTAAAGAGCTGTTTCAAGTGTGATTAAGGGTTTAGGAAAACTAGTGGAATTTTATATGTTTGAAAAGCAACATAAGTGTTCCAGTAGAGAATACTATTCTAAGAGTACAAGCTTTCGAATAAATCAATAAAGTTGTCTATTTTTGGCATCTGGAATTACCTATATTGTTTATTTTCTATTTAGTAGATTTTTAACTAGAATAAGATATATATTGGATTCAATTAAATCATGGCAACAGGTCTAAATCTAATTTGAAAAACAGAATTGCATTCTTTTTTTTGGAAAAAAATGCTAATTATTTAGTGATTTAATGAGACACAAATAGACCAGATCATATAATGAAGGGACATTCTTCTTCATCCTTTTTTATAGGAAAAATACCAGGATTGGGAGAGACAGTAAAGAAGGGGGGAGTATATGATTGATAGCTCTTTCTTCTACTTATAGTTTATTACTGTAGGTCTCTATCCACTGTGTTACAAGATGGAACATAATATACCATATATATTATATGCAACTAGCCTGTCTTCCACTGAGGATCTGTATATTACATGGGTGAGAAAGAGGGCTGAGAAAATATCCACAGACTCCTCACATCCTGGACATAAATTGTTTCAACTCTTTCCCTTAGAATGCCACTATAGGGCATTGCATGTCAAAACAACTAGACACAGAGATAGATTTTTCCCCTCATGCCATCATTCTGCTGAACACCTAATTCTCACAGTACAGTCTTATGCCTAAGGATATTTACCCATGTAGTATGGTTGTATTATTATTATTATCCTTCTCATCTTTTCTACTACATTCTTCTATTGGCATCTTATGATATTACTTTATTGTTTGTATGTACACCGAGAGCTTATGAATCAGAGACAAATTCCTTGTGTGCCCAATCACACTTGGACAAATAGTCTATCCTATCCTATCCTATCCTATCCTATCCTATCCTATCCTATCCTATCCTATCCTATCCTACCCTACCCTACCCTACCCTACCGTACCCTACCCTACTCTATTCTATTCTATTCTATTCTATTCTATTCTATTCTATTCTATTCTATTCTATTCTATTCTATTCTATTCTATATTATAAGACTGTTTCAGTAATTACTGCAGTACATCTTTCTGTCTAATACAAGATTACATTAAATATTGTGACCAATACACACTCTATATAAGAGATAATCTGGAAATTCTATTTTTAAACCATATACATTTTTAAAACATAATTTCTATAACAATGTTATAGGATAATCAATGGCTTCTGAAAATTTATTTCTTTCCAACTTCCCCCAATCCATGCTTATTCTTTCCATTTATAAAGTATGCCAAGAGAAAGAGAAGAAGAAGAGAGAGATTATTGTAATAGCAATGCAGAAGACCATTGTTATTTCTAGGACTTAGTGATATATTTTGATTTCTCCTTCACATGAAAAAAAGTCTAGAAGTTTAGAGCTTATTCTGAGCTAGCTTGCTTGTTTTTCACTCTTGCTTGCTGTACAAAGGAGAACTGGGGGGAGCAGGTTTCATATAGCTTCAAAACATTCCCTGCTTCAAAGTCTCAGACTTCTGATTTCTTTCATAGAGTCATCTGCCAGCCAATCAAGATCAGGTCTTGCAGTAAAAAAAGAAAAAAAAAAGATCAGGTCTTGCAGTCTCCTGACCATAGCAGTGCCACGTAGTCATGATACAAGTTTTCAATAAAAACTGCAGAGTTGTTGTTATTTGTTGCGAGGTTTTGCAGGTGCTAGATGCTATGGAAACTGGCCACCCTGGGAGTATCTCTGGTGACATTATTAAGGAGTGCTTGGCAGCTTGTTAGAAATTTGGGTATTATTTTGCTTGGTATATATGCTTTTAATGCAATGCTTTTACACTGTTTGCTTTTGCTCTGTTTGCCTTGGTGGTTCAGTGGTTAGAATGCAGTATTGCAGGCTAAGTCTGCGCTCAGTTGGAAATTTGATCCTGACAAACTTAAGGTTGCAATGGCACTTGCAGAAATCCTGAATCATGACTCTTACAAAGGGACATCCTTCAATGGGCAAATCCAGCTAAGTTTCCTAGCCCCCCCCCCCTTTGCCCAGTTTAGAAAGTTGCAAACTTCAGGTTAATGAGGGCAGATATGATATTGTTGCCATTACAGAAACATGGTGGGATGAAACCCACACATGGAATACACAGCTAGAGGGATTTAAATTATTTAAAAGAAACAGACCAAATAAAAGAGGAGGTGGAGTTGCTATCTATATAAGAAATAACTACATCTCTACAGAAATAGAGCACAACAATGATAAAAACTGTCTTGAATGCATTTGGGTCAATATAAAAGGGGGAAAAATGACATTGCAATAGGTGTATACTACAGGCCACCCAACCAAACAGAGGAAATAGATGAACTTTTTGCTAGTCAGCTAACTAAGGTATGTAGGAAGCACATCACAATAGTAATGGGGGACTTTAACTACCCTGACATCAACTGGGACACAAACTCTGCACCAAGTGGAAGATCAAACCGGTTCCTGGCAAACCTAGCAGACAACTTTGTCT
>NW_015389805.1:3843-13229 GCF_001527695.2 Protobothrops mucrosquamatus | reverse complement strand
TATTATTATTATTATTATTATTATTATTATTATTATTATTATTATTATTATTATTATTATTATTATTATTATTATTATTATTATTATTATTATTATTATTATTATTATTATTAAAAATTAGATAACCAGCTGAGAATATTGGGAAATTATTTCTCCAATATTATGCAGAATTCTCAATATAGCACAGAAATAGGAAGCAGAAGATTAAGTATACATGCAACCTTATGTTAACAAAAAATCAGGAACAGAATTCAATCAAGTTCTTACTTTATTTAATACCAATATTCTAAAATGTTTATGACCCATTAAATGAACAGTCTTCCTGACATTGGTAAAATGATTGTTGGGGACAATATGCTGATGTTGTAAACGACTCAGAGAGTGCTATAAAGCACTATGGAGAGGAGTATAAGCCTAAATACCATTGCTAAGTACTACTGCTAATCTAATAATAAAGTTTAAAAATCACTTTATTCATTGGTGCGCTTATGGATCCAAAAGTACCAATTGCCTAGTTGGTTGGCACCTGATCACTGCCTGACACGTGGCAAAATAAAAATAATTATTACAACAAAATTCATGAGTTTTCGTGGCCCATTCATCTCATTAGAGATATTGTAATTGTGAAATACTTTTTCTTTTGTTAATGGAGTGTAATGTAGAACTTCCTTAGTAAGAGAATATTTATAAAATAGTTTTCAATTTCTAAAGTCGAAGCTATTATGCCACTTTTAGAGACCACTATCACCTTTCCATCCAAGACATACAAAGGAAGTTATTCACAGTGGTTTTGTTTATAATGCTATGATGAAATGAAGACAGAACTATGGTCAATAATCATTTGGATACTATTGAATGCTTGTTAAGCACAAGTGATTTTTCACTGACTAATCTACAATCCATTAACTGCTGCCAATAAATAGAACTATGATGTGGCCAGTTAATGCTATATATTGTAAATGTAAGGTGTGTTAAGGGAAACAGAATCTTTTCAAACAAACATTCATTCATTTTTAATCTTGGTAAAACTGTAGCTCATCTCTTCAAGATAATTAAGTAAACAATTTGAATAATCTGCAAAACTAGATGCCTCGTTAGGAAAAATCTGAATTGTTGACTATTTTCATAACCCATATTTATAACAATTATAGGTCAAAACCTTCTTGGGATTTTAAATCATTAGTACTTAAAACAATTATGTTAATTTAGGTATGCAAATTACAGTAATTGCTACTGCTTTATATAAGTATCCTCATAATCATAGTTAGGTCATTTTTTTCTATTTTAAGGCAAGAAATTTCAAGCAATTCGGCAGAGAAACTCATTTTCATAAAATTACCAATGACATTTATATTGTCCAGATGAAGCATCTTTTAAACATATGCACTGCCATTTCACTAACTGTGAAATGTTTCCATTGTGGAAACAATTACATTAGCATTTTTTTGTCCTCTTCGTGTAACAATGATAATACATTTCTAGTATCTTTTTTTCTTTTCTTTGTAGACACATAACATTGGTTGCAACTTTTTACTATACTATTACTATTCTTTTTATACTTATAACACATATATACATTTATGCATACTTATCACAATATTCTGTTTAAAGTAAGCAAAATTATACATGATGCAGAGAAGAATAAAATAGATAAAAAGTAAAATATATTTAAAAAGAGAAAAGAAAAGGACTAAATCTAGATTATACAACTCCAAACAAGAAATATTTGAAATTGGTTGACTTAAAGGTTGGTTTAAAAAGAATGAATTATAGCTTTCTGAACATGATTTACCTGTAACATCTGCTTGGTAATATATACAATTGAAACATATACTGATGAAACAATGTGGCCTAGATGATTTAGCAGCCACATAGGTATCCACAATCTTTGGATACTTAAGATATGTAATGTTTGATTTGAATCCAACAATTCAATTTAATACAGAATTGTTTCAAAGAATGAAAATAAGCATCAGTTACATTAGGCCTTTTCAATCTTTTCACAGACTGTACCACTTTTAGGACATTACAATATTTGAGTACCACCAGTGCTTAGCAAGGTGTCAAAAACTTGATGACTAAAAAAAGGGGGGGTTGGGTTTTACTGATTAGGTTCATTTGTTGTTATAGAAATGGCTAGTTTATACTATTGTGGAAAAGTAAAAAGTTGAGGTTCGATGTTAATGCTTCATTCTACTACAACAGAGGCAGCCAGATATCAATGCCTTTTATTTTCTTTTTCCCTTCTCCCCCTCACTTTTATTTCCCTTTTTCCTCCCCACTGTGTCCTACTATTTGCTTTTGTATTTTTGTATTTTATTCTATAATGTAACAAAATGTTACAAACCATAAAAAAGGAAAAAGTCCCGGTTTTACTCCTCCTTTTATATCCTCTCCTCTCTCCCTTCTCCTCCTTGTATATCCTCTCCTCTTCTCTCCCCCTCCTCCTTTTATATCTTCTCCTCTCTGCCCCCTCCTCCTCCTTTTCTTTTCTGGGTGCACTGGAAGCACCGATGAGCTGGAGCTGTGCACGCTGATCCTGGGCTTTCAGCAGAGCCCTGGCAACACTGCAGCTCCACCTAACTCTCCCCCAGGCCTCTCTGTTGCTGCAGCCACTTCAGCCCATCCACTTTTACACTTTATGTTTTCAATTTTTTTATAGTACTTTTCAACCTGTCATACGCATGCCACCTGCCAGGTGCTGAAGTACCACCAATGGTATGCATACCATGGGTTGAAAAGCCCTGAGTTAGATAACTGAACTGTGGAACAAAGAATNTTTGATAACTGATTGTTAATTATTTTCTGGGTGCAAACCAGGGTAGAGACTAGGACTTGGATAAATGACTGTCTTCTCTCAGAGGCTTCTCCTATCCAATAAAAGTTGGGTTTTTCCAGATCTCTTTTTTTAGGGATTATAATCTTCAAGGAACATAGGGACAAGCCTTCTCAACCTCTCATTCTTTGAAACAACGTGAGCCTTAAAATTATATTGGCCATACCCATTTGTTTTTAGAAAAGCATTTTTAGGAGCACTGAATGGTTATAATTCCTGATATGAATTTCTTACCTTGTTTGATAATTTGAATGTTTTTCGAGTGCTATTGTAATTTAATTTTAGAACTTTCAAAAATTGTTTTAAATCATTTTATTGTAAAGTCCTTTTGGGATTGGAGTGGCATGTAAATCCTTATATACAGTGTATATAAATACATGCACACACAAATACACATGCTGGTTAGAACTCTTTAAAACAACCAAGAAAAGCTATAGACATAAATTTTAAGTCTGAATTTAAAAGAAATAAACAGCCAAATACCATAACATATCAGATCCCCATGAATCAAGAGGTTTTTAACCATACATGAATGAAAATGATTTGCATGTTGTCAACTCATATAACTTAATGCAGCAGTGTGATTGTAGAATGCACAGCAAGGGAAATAATTAGAAAAGTTCTAAGTAATATTTAATTGTCTTTCCCCATTGTAATGTTTTCAGCAAGACAGACCTAGAAATGCACAAATTGTCAGACTCAAAGGCAAGCTAGTTGATATTGTATTAATATTAGTATCTGATATGTAATACTGAAAAACATAACAGATTAATTCACTGTTGCAAGAAAGCAATTCTGCCTTTTGTATCAATTCTTCTGCAAAGAGGAAAACTTCTAATAGCTGTGCCAAGGCACAGCAGTTTACATTTGAAACATAATGTTATATTACCTTCCTTTCTCACTGCCCACAATTAAAAGACTTACTCCCAGTAGTTTTTCTCCTCAAAAAGGCCAAATTGAACCCTAAACAGAAATGTCTCAGTGTGATAGTACTCAAGATCAGTTATTTTGCTGTACAGCCATTAAACTGAACTGAGAGAGTTGTTGTAACACAGATATCTTTAATGCTGGTCTGCCTTTTCTGTTGTCATTAATCCCTCGATCAGGATACAGTGAACTGCTGCAGTTCAATTCATTCAAAGTTAAATTATTTTTCTTGATATTTTAAGACCAAGCAATATGTCTATAATTCACCGTTGTAATAATTAGAAATAACTGGGAATAAAATTCGAGGTCTGTCAGCCTATTTGAAATAAAATAAATTCATATAATGGACATATGGCAAAATGAAAAGAAGTGCTTTTCTTACATAAAAGTTTGTGTTACACAATTCTTTGAATTTGTTTTGCAAAACAATGCTTTTGTCCCCCCCCCCAACCTTCTAAAAACAAGAAACTAAATTTCTTCTTTTCATCTTCCTTCTGTAACATTGTCCAGCAGTTCCATTACTTTTCTTTGGCAATTCCATTGGTCAGTCTCAAAACTATTGAAAACCTCAGAAGAGTTTTCTGTGAAATTACAGTATATAATCCTTTTCCAGCAAATGGTACTTCTGACTGAAATTTAAGAGTGAAAGAACTCAGCTTCACTTACTTCTATGAGATAAATCACACCTAATTCTCACCTCACTGAGGTGAACCTTAATGTACTGTATCTATGGCACAAAGTACTGTATCTCATCATAACAATCTCACATAGACTTATGTTAAATATACTTTCTAAAATTTATGTATTAAAATAATATATTATTATTATAACTATATTTATCCCTCCTGACTCTTGAATAAGCCTCTGTAGGTTTAAGCAATGTAGGCATTTGTGGCTGGCATTAACAAAGCAGTGATCAGTTTATGGGCTGAATGGTCACCACAGGAGATAATCTGGGTCAGTCACCAGGACCAGAGGTTTATTCTTCTGAGCTTTCAGACTTTTGCTTTAAGCCCTACCCCAAAAATAAGCCCTAGTTTTGGGCTGAGACATATGCCTAAAAATCAAGCTAGAGCAGGGGTGGGGGGGTTGGAGCTTACCCTTGCAGCCAGGCCTCCCATGGATCGACCCTTGCCTCGCCAACCCACCTCTTCTGCAGCCAAAGGAGCAACTTCATTATGCAGCTGAGAATGGAGCTCGGGCCTGCATTTCTCACTCAGAGGCCTTTCCAGAAGGCTTATGAAGAACTGAGCTATCTGGTTCTCAGCTGCATAGGCCTTCTGGAAAGGCCTCTGACTGCGAAATGCAGGCCCGAGCTCCATTCTCAGCTGCAAAATGAAGCTGCTCCTTCGGCCGCAAAAAAAGTGGGCTGGCTGGATAGGTCTATCAGTGTCAGAGGTGAGTGGAAAAGACACCTTCCAAAAATAAGACCTGGTGCCTCTTTTGGAGGAAAAAAAATAAGACCGGGTCTTATTTTCGGGAATGCATGTTCTGTAGCTTTCTTGGAAACATTTTTAGAAGCATTTTGCTTTGTCTTTTTCCAAGGGCTAAAAATAGAGTGATTGAACCAAAGTTACCCACAATTAGGTTTTTTGCCAAAGGCATAACAAGACCTCACAGTGTCCCAATTTATAGCCTGGTTTCTAAATCTCTGGAAAGGAAGCTAGCACAGAAAGCTGGATTAGGTTCATTGGTCTTAGGTGTCTGATTCCTAAATTAGGGCTTCATATATCAAAAGCAAAAATGTATCTCATGAAACATCAAGCATAGAGGCATGTTGCCCCCTAAATTTGCAATATATTTCCTGAGTAATCAGTTCATTTTTCATCTTTTCTCCAATTCACTCACAGTAACAAAGATAAAAAAACTCAGCATTCATTTTTATAATACCTATAACTAGAATCTAAAGAGCTGTTTCAAGTGTGATTAAGGGCTTAGGAAAACTAGTGGAATTTTATATGTTTGAAAAGCAACATAAGTGTTCCAGTAGAGAATACTATTCTAGGAGTACAAGCTTTCGAATAAATCAATAAAGTTGTCTATTTTTGGCATCTGGAATTACCTATATCGTCTATTTTCTATTTAGCAGATTTTTAACTAGAATAAGGTATATATTGGATTCAATTAAATCATGGCAACAGGTCTAAATCTAATTTGAAAAACAGAATTGCATTCTTTTTTTTTTTTGAAAAAAAATGCTAATTATTTAGTGATTTAATGAGACACAAATAGACCATATCATATAATGAAGGGACATTCTTCTTCAGCCTTTTTTATAGGAAAAAATACCAGGATTGGGAGAGACAGTAAAGAAGGGGGGAGTATATGATTGACAGCTCTTTCTTCTACTTATAGTTTATTACTGTAGGTCTCTATCCACTGTGTTACAAGATGGAACATAATATATCATATATATTATATGCAACTAGCCTGTCTTCCACTGAGGATCTGTATATTGCATGGGTCAGAAAGAGGGCTGAGAAAATATCCACAGACTCTTCACATCCTGGACATAAATTGTTTCAACTCCTTCCCTTAGAATGCCACTATAGGGCATTGCATGTCAAAACAACTAGACACAGAGATAGTTTTTTTTTCCCCTCATGCCCTTTGTGTGCCCAATCATACTTGGCCAAATAGTTTATCCTACCCTACCCTACCCTACCCTACCCTATCCTATCCTATTCTATATTATAAGACTGTATCAGTAATTACTGCAGTACATCTTTCTGTCTAATACAAGATTACATTAAATATTGTGATCAATACACACTCTATATAAGATATAATCTGGAAATTCTATTTTTAAACCATCTACATTTTTAAAACATAATTTCTATAACAATGTTATAGGATAATCAATGGCTTCTGAAAATTTATTTCTTTCCAACTTCCCCCAACCCATGCTTATTCTTTCCATTTATAAAGTATGCCAAGAGAAAGAGAAGAAGAAGAGAGAGATTATTGTAATAGCAATGCAGAAGACCATTGTTATTTCTAGGACTTAGTGACATATTTTGATTTCTCCTTCACATGAAAAAAAGTCTAGAAGTTTAGAGCTCATTCTGAGCTAGCTTGCTTGTTTTTCACTCTTGCTTGCTGTACAAAGGAGAACTGGGGGGGGGGAGCAGGTTTCATATAGCTTCAAAACATTTCCTGCTTCAAAGTCTCAGACTTCTGATTTTCATCATAGAGTCATCTCCCAGCCAATCAAGATCAGGTCTTGCAGTCTCCTGACCGTACCAGTGCCATGTAGTCATGATACAAGGTTTCGATAAAAACTGCAGAGTTGTTATTTGTTGGGAGGTTTTGCAGGTTCTAGATGCTATGGAAACTGGCCACCCTGGGAGTATCTCTGGTGACATTATTAAGGAGTGCTTGGCAGCTTGTTAGAAATTTGGGTATTATTTTGCTTGGTATATATGCTTTTAATGCAATGCTTTTACACTGTTTGCTTTTGCTCTGTTTGCCTTGGTGGCTCAGTGGTTAGAATGCAGTATTGCAGGCTAAGTCTGCGCTCAGTTGGAAATTTGATCCTGACAGGCTTAAGGTTGCAATGGCACTTGCAGAAATCCTGAATCATGACTCTTACAAAGGGACATCCTTCAATGGGCAAATCCAGCTAAGTTTCCTAGCCCCCCCCCCCCCTTTTGTCCAGTTTAGAAAGTTGCAAACTTCAGAATTAATTAGATAACCAGAATATTGGGAAATTATTTCTCCAATATTATGCAGAATTCTCAATATAGCACAAAAATAGGAGGCAGAAGATTAAGTATACATGCAACCTTAAGTTAACAAAAAATCAGGAACAGAATTCAATCAAGTTCTTACTTTATTTAATACCAATATTCTAAAATGTTTATGACCCATTAAATGAACAGTCTTCCGACATTGGTAAAATGATTGTTGGGGACAATATGCTGATGTTGTAAACTACTCAGAGAGTGCTATAAAGCACTATGGAGAGGAGTATAAGCCTAAATACCATTGCTAAGTACTACTGCTAATCTAATAATAAAGTTTAAAAATCACTTTATTCATTGGTGCGCTTATGGATCCAAAAAAACCAATTGCCTAGTTGGTTGGCACCTGATCACTGCCTGACACGTGGCAAAATAAAAATAATTATTACAAAAAAATTCATGAGTTTTCGTGTCCCATTCATCTCATTAGAGATATTGTAATTGTGAAATACTTTTTCTTTTGTTAATGGAGTGTAATGTAGAACTTCCTTAGTAAGAGAATATTTATAAAATAGTTTTCAATTTCTAAAGTTGAAGCTATTATGCCACTTTTAGAGACCACTATCACCTTTCCATCCAAGACATACAAAGGAAGTTATTCACAGTGGTTTTGTTTATAATGCTATGATGAAATGAAGACAGAACTATGGTCAATAATCATTTGGATACTATTGAATGCTTGTTAAGCACAAGTGATTTTTCACTGACTAATCTACAATCCATTAACTGCTGCCAATAAATAGAACTATGATGTGGCCAGTTAATGCTATATATTGTAAATGTAAGGTGTGTTAAGGGAAACAGAATCTTTTCAAACAAACATTCATTCATTTTTAATCTTGGTAAAACTGTAGCTCATCTCTTCAAGATAATTAAGTAAACAATTTGAATAATCTGCAAAACTAGATGCCTCGTTAGGAAAAATCTGAATTGTTGACTATTTGCATAACCCATATTTATAACAATTATAGGTCAAAACCTTCTTGGGATTTTAAATCATTAGTACTTAAAACAATTATGTTAATTTAGGTATGCAAATTACAGTAATTGCTACTGCTTTATATAAGTATCCTCATAATCATAGTTAGGTCATTTTTTTCTATTTTAAGGCAAGAAATTTCAAGCAATTCGGCAGAGAAACTCATTTTCATAAAATTATCAATGACATTTATATTGTCCAGATGAAGCATCTTTTAAACATATGCACTGCCATTTCACTAACTGTGAAATGTTTCCATTGTGGAAACAATTACATTAACATTTTTTTGTCCTCTTCGTGTAACAATGATAATACATTTCTAGTATCTTTTTTTCTTTTCTTTGTAGACACATAACATTGGTTGCAACTTTTTACTATACTATTACTATTCTTTCTATACTTATAACACATATATACATTTATGCATACTTATCACAATATTCTGTTTAAAGTAAGCAAAATTATACATGATGCAGAGAAGAATAAAATAGATAAAAAGTAAAATATATTTAAAAAGAGAAAAGAAAAGGACTAAATCTAGATTATACAACTCCAAACAAGAAATATTTGAAATCGGTTGGCTTAAATAAAGGTTGGTTTAAAAAGAATGAATTATAGCTTTCTGAACATGATTTACCTGTAACATCTGCTTGGTAATATATACAATTGAAACATATACTGATGAAACAATGTGGCCTAGATCAGTGGTTCTTAACCTGGGCGGTACTGCCCCCCAGGGGGCGATTTCATTTTTCAGGGGGGCGATGGAATGAAAAGGGGCGGCGTGGGGGCGATGGAACGAAAAGGGGGCGATAGGGGGCAATGGAGCAAGATGTTTTGGGGACACTTTTGAGCCTTCCCCTGCAGCTCCGAGCGTCCTCCGCCATTTGTAGAGAGAGAC
>NW_015389805.1:0-2261 GCF_001527695.2 Protobothrops mucrosquamatus | reverse complement strand
CTAACTCTCCCCCAGGCCTCTCTGTTGCTGCAGCCACTTCAGCCCATCCACTTTTACACTTTATGTTTTCAATTTTTTTATAGTACTTTTCAACCTGTCATACGCATGCCACCTGCCAGGTGCTGAAGTACCACCAATGGTATGCATACCATGGGTTGAAAAGCCCTGAGTTAGATAACTGAACTGTGGAACAAAGAATTGGAATATCCAATTTTGGAAAATCAGTGTGTCCAGATTTAAAGAAAGGTAAAACTTCTTGTAATGTAAAATTACTTCATCAGGCAGTTTTGTTTTGGGTTTATTGGATTCACTAGAGAATCTTTTAAAAAGAATAGAAATTAGATTTTGTGTGTTTGTGCATGAGTATATGTGCTGGTGATTGAAGAAAATTGAGCTTTCTTTGAGACATCTGATTTGATCTTATTATTCTTTGACCATATTAACTTATATGTAAATACTAATTTGGATAAGAATAGAATTGTTGAAGATGTAAATATTATATTGAACTATACTCCCAAAATATGGAAGTTGAGATTTTGTAAAGATGCATATCTCATGTATGGTATTAGGTAAGATAATCTTTTCCATTTCATTTACTCTGCAGCCCAAAAGAGAAGAATTTAATTAAATAATGATATATTGTTTCTTATTTTAAAATTCTTCAAGATGTAACCTTCCATACACAGATGGTCCTATGAGTATTGGACTCTGATGGCATTGATCACCAAGGTCAAACTAATTAACTTGCTAACTCTTTAAAATAAAGAAAGAGTAGACTAAGTTAAAAGCCTTAGTTGTGTGAGTATTACCTGCTAATATTAAAGATACAAATATTAATTTTATCTACAATTTTTGTAACCTAACCATTGCCAAGACTGTGTGTAGTGTATAAACTCTCTCTCTCTCTGTGTGTGTGTTTATGTACAGGTTTCACCTGTCCAATTAAGTGTGTGTGTGTGTGTGTGTACATATAAATATATATACATACATACATATTTATATATAAAACCAATAAAAACATAAGACGATAGTAGTTCTGAGACATTTGGGGCAGTTTTCATAAGTTCAACCAAAGTGCAGTTTTATCCTTAGTATGGTCACACTATTTATGCTTGCTAAAATATCTAAACTAAATATTACCTTACAAGTCAATGTAAGGTTGCCTGTATTCCACAATTTGGAGGTAGAAGCAAGATATTTAGAATACGTATTTTTATAATTACCTTTAATTCACTCAGTCATATAAAGAACTGTGTGACCATTTTCCCTCATCAAAAGCTACCTCATAGAAGAATATAGAAGAATAGCTGTGTAATCCATCTTGAAAAAAGACTGGGTATGAATGCAATAAATCATAAAATAACAATGTGTCATTTTTAAGAGATTGGATATATTCATGCAGAGCATTTGATCATCACAAAAGACAAAGTATTCATGTTTAGCTTTTTCATTTACCTACTTATCTGTGTGAGGATAAAAACAACACCACTAGCATCATAGCATCATAAAGTTAGAAGGATTTGATCAAAGTATGATTCCAAGTTAAAGCTTTTCTGACAGATAGTGCAGGCTCCTTGAACACAATGAAAGGAAGTATATAAGTAATCTACACACTGTATGGTTCCGATGATTCCAATAATTCATCTCTTTGACTTACATAACTTTTCATTGAACTATATTGCAAAATTCTTATTAGTAATCTAGTTGAATAAATATTGGAGAGATTTGACTGGATTTATTCTCAGAAAATGTTTATCATGAGAAATGCTAACAGACCCGTTTCTAATTTAATTTATCATGCAGAGATATTATGTTGACTACAGAGCTCATGGTCATCTTGTTAGAGATGGCATGACATATGACTCACAGAAATGAATCATCTTAGAAGCTTTACGATAGACTAGAGCATTATTAAAGGTTTGGAAACCAATGGCAGTAAAGAAAATCAATGGTATATTCATGCTTTCATATTAACACCATTAAGACCTGCATATTAACACAGTTTCAGGAATTATACTAATCACAATGGGACTTATTTTTAAATACACAGAAGACTCCATTAAAAACTAAATGTTTTTTTGTTCATGATGACAATTTTTCTTACATACAATTAAATAAAATTATTTTAATTAGATTTTTACATGAAGTTCCCATTCTAAATTTAATCTGTTCATAACAGCTTCCATGATGGGTCTTTGGTGCTGCCTAAGCTTGGTCCTCTTAATTTAACATTAAAATAAATTAATTTTAAAATAGAATTT
>NW_015389804.1:42687-51705 GCF_001527695.2 Protobothrops mucrosquamatus | reverse complement strand
AAATGTTTTATTCTTTTTTAACATAATCACAATATTTGGTAAACATCGTGTTGTGTGGGTTTATATTTAAAAAAACCCAATAACACTTAGTTTCTATAATTCTGTAGTCCACATAATAGCTTTGCTTGTGTGGTACAACTTGGGTTGACTACAGGAAAGGATGATTTTTCTTACAGCATTACAGAACAACAAAGTCGGAAGGGACCTTGGAGGTCATCTAGTCCAGGGCTTTTCAACCTTTTCACCCATTGTGCCACTTTTAGGATATGGCAACATCCAAGGACCACCAGTCGCGTAGCAAGGGGTCAAAAACTGGATGACCAAAAAAAAAAAAAAAGGAGAACAGTGATAAAGTACAGGTCGTCCTCGACTTACAACCGTTCGCTTAATGACTGTTCAAAGTTACAATGGCCCTGAAAAAAGTGCCCCCCAAGCCACAGCCGAGCAAGACACCTGTCTGCCCACCCGGTGGCGCTCTTCCTCCTGTCCGAGGTTTTCATTGTGAGCATTTCTGTTGAGGATTGGCAGCGGGGGTGGGATGGGGGGGTGTTTGGTCTTTATTCCCCCCGTCTGCTGGGTGGTTGCAGCAGGTTTTGGTCCCTTCACCTGACCCTGGGACACTGTGACCGTCATAAATATGAATCAGTTGCCAAGCATCTGAATGTCAATCACAAGACCCTGGAGAGGCTGCAACATTCTAGCTGATCGGCGCTTCTTCAGGGCTCAGTGGAAGCACCAGGATCAGTGCTGAGCTCCAGCTGGAGCCTGGCGCTGATCCTGGCGCTTCCGCTGAGCCCTGACAGCCCTGCAGCTCCAGCCGTCTCTCGCTCAGGCTTGTGCGGTGCTGCCACCGGTTCAGCTCATTCCCCTCCCCCGCTACCATTTTTCTAGGATGGTCGTGTACCACCTGCCAGGTGCCCATGTACCACAGGTGGTACCCGTACCACTGGTTGAAAAGCCCTGCTATAGAGGTCTTCTAGTCCAGCCCGCTGCTTAAGCAGGAGGACTTATACCATCTCAGACAGATGACTGTCCAGTCTCTTTTTAAAAACTTCCAGCGATGGAGCGCCCACGATTTCTGGTGGCCAGCTGTTCCACTGGTTAATGTCAGGAAGTTGCCTTCAAAAGTTGTGGGTGTTCCATCCCTGGAGGCTTTCAAGAAGAGTCTGGACAACCACTTGTCAGAAATGGTATAGGGTCTCCTGTTTGAGCGGAGGGTTGGACTAGGTGACCTCCAAGGTCCCTTCCAGCTCTATTCAACTTCTGTTCCATTGGTCGATTGTTCTCACTGTCAGAAAATTTCCAAGACAAAGCATGTGGGAACGGCAGGAGATTTCAGCCCTATTTCCGATTTCAAGAGCTGTCAATTTAATACATGGGGTCCTTGACTTACGACCTTCGTTGCTGTCAGGAATGAAGAATCGGGACCCATATGTTAAGTTCCAGTTAAGCTGATTTATTGCTCGTGCCTATGCACACAGTCAGCAGCACTAAATTGGTACTAGATCAGTGGTTCTCAACCTGTGGGTCGGGACCCCATTTGGGGTCGATCGACCATTTCACGGGGGTCGTCAAGCAAGGCTGTCTGCCATTTTTTTTGTCCGCCATTTTTTTTGTCCGCCATTTTTTCCCCCTTTTCCAGCGGGTGCCTTACCTCCCTTGAGCTGGGCCAGCTGGTGGTCGGCCTGCTCCGTCTCTGCCGCTTGCCAGCTACGCCTCGGCCGGCGCAGGGGGCGGAACCACGCATGGGCGGCACTCCCAGGCAGGGAAAGTCCTCGACTTACGACTGGTTGGGTAGTCCTCGACTTACGACTGGTTTAGTCCTCGACTTACAACCGGTTTAGTCCTCGACTTACGACCGGTTGGGGTCGCGGCATTAAAAAGGTTGAGAACCACTGTACTAGATAAACTAGTCAGCCCTAAACTGGTACTAGATAAGAGTTAACTGGAATTCAAGAGGAGTTGGACCACTTGTGGGAATGTAAGGATTGCAGACTGATTCCTCTCTTGACGCCATCCCAGACTCTGCCTCGTCTTCTCCTACAGTTGCTAAGTAAGGCAGTTGTTAATAGCAATAGCACTTAGACTTATAATCCGCTTCACAGCCCTCTCCAAGCAGTTTACAGAGTCAGCCTGTTGGCCCCCAACAATCCGGTTCCTCATTTTACCGACCTCGGAAGGGCAGAAGGCCGAGTCGACCTTGAGTCGGTGAGAACCGAACTGCCGAATCGCTGCGAGACGTTAAGTGAAACAACCCCCAGTTTTGCAATCCTTTTTTGCGGTGGCTGCTGATCGAATTGCGGGATCCCTGGCATCTTACGATCCCAGCCGTCTTCGGCTGGAACGAATGCGGACAGTTACACAAACCACACCCACAGTTGTCGTTGAACCTTGTGCCGAATATACCTGTGGACAATCTGTAGCTTCTGTTGCTGGATCTTTTCCAAGTCGGGCTCATCTGAGGCCACCCGATCAGATTTTTAAGTTTTTAAGAAGAGACTGGACAGCCGTTGGTCTGAAATGGTATAGGGTTTCCTGTCTGAGCAGGAGGTCGGACTAGATGACCTCCAAGGTCCCTTCCAACATTATTATTATTATTAACAACCTGCCTCCAGAAGCGGTGAATGCTCCAACACTGGAAGTCTTTAAGAAGAGACTGGACAGCCATTTGTCTGAAATGGTATAGGGTTTCCTGCCTGAGCAGGGGGTTGGACTAGATGACCTCCAAGGTCCCTTCCAACTTTATTATTATTATTATTATTATTATTATTATTATTATTATTATTATTATTATTATTATTATTACTACTACTATTATGGTTTATTTTCTCTTTTAAAAAGATGTTTTATTCTTTTTTAACATAATCACCTTAATATTTGGTAAACATCGTGTTGTCTGGGTTTATATTTTTTTTAAAAAAAATAACAATTAGTTTCTATAATTCTACAGTCCACATAATAGCTTTGCTTGTGTGGTACAACTTGGATTGACTGGACAGCCGTTTATCGGAAATGGTTTAGGGTTTCCTGCCTGAGCAGGGGGTTGGACTAGATGACCTCGAAGGTCCCTTCAAATATTATTATTATTATTTGAAGATTGCATGGTTTTTCCACCCAGGGGCCGGTGGGCAAGGAGCTTTGCACTCCTCTTTCTAAATATAAAGATTAGCAGCCCCGTGTGGTGGGCCTATTCTGTGTTTATGGTAATTACACAGGTGTATAATTGTCTAGAAGTGTTTTGTTTGCCATGTTCCCATTCAGCTACACGACCCTACAGGTTTGGTCAGTCTGATAGCTGCACAGTTTATTTTCCTTGGGCTGAGAGCCCTGAAAGATGAATAGAGGGAGGTGATCAGAGACCGGGAGTTGCATTTTTATTTATTTATTTTTTACTCCCTTTTCGGGTTTTTCTGTGCCAAAAGGCATCGGGGGAGACTCTTGGCATATTATTCAGGGTTTTTTCCGCCTGCATTCTTCTCTCTTCTTGATTGCTGGCTTTCTTGAACAGGATGCCAAAGCTGCCTACGCAGAGGATCTAAAATCCTAAACAAAAAAAGCTGCTCTACAAACCTGGGTTTTATTTTATTTTTTTTTAACGGGAGAAAATGGAAATTATTTATTTAAATGAGTGCTCCGGTTTTTGGCCGACGTCCAGCAAACATTGGACATTTATTTGTTGCAATGAACTTTTTTCCCCAGCAGAATCTCTTTGATGAGGTTGCATAAATAGAAAAATAAAGCCTTTGTCTCCAATAGACACACACACACAGACAAACACACACGTATACCCCAACACACGGATGGGTTGGCGTATTTTGCTAGGTATATGGAAACTGATCCAGGAGAGAAGCAACCTGGAACTAAGGAGAAACTTCCTGACAGTGAGAACAATTAACCAGGGGAACAACCTGCCTCCAGAAGCGGTGAATGCTCCAAAACGGGAAGTTTTTAAGAAGAGACAGGACAGCCGTTTGTCCGAAATGGTGTAGGGCTTCCTGCCTGAGCAGGGGGTTGGACTAGATGACCTCCAAGGTCTCTTCCAATATTATTATTATTATTATTATTATTATTATTATTATTATTATTATTATTATTATTATTATTATTATTGTATTTGGGGATGTACAAATATATTCTAAAAGCAGTGATACTATATAAAAAAACATTAAAATGAGCACTTTATTAGAACAGCACATTGATCGGGCATGGTGGTCTGATGGACCGTGCTGATGGTAAACAAAATCATAGATTAAAAAGAAACAAATTAGGGAACATCTGTATCAATACTTTTGCAATCATAAGGAGAGATGCAAAGTATCATTCAATATTTTTCTCAGGAAGACATTCATATAAATCACCCAGCTGAAAGACATGAAACTCATTCATAAGAGGCCGACATATCTATAGCAGGTGCTTTGTTTTTTTAATACTACTTGCGATTTTTTTTTCTCTGATGACTTCACCATGGTGTCATTCCTAAAAATTGGCAGGTTACTCCCGTTCAGCTGGCTCTCACTATAATACCTGCTGAGGCTTTCTGTTTGTAACCAGAAATTTTACAATGCCTTGGTAAGGCCACACTTGAAATACTGCATCCAGTTTTGGTCACCACGAAGTAAACAAGATGTGGAGACTCTAGAAAGAGTTCAGAGAAGAGCAACAAAGAGGATCAGGGGACTGGAGGCTAAAACATGTAAGGAATGGTTGCTGGAATTGGGTATGTTTAGCTTAACAAAGAGAAGGACGAGGGGTGACAGGATAGCAGTATTCCAGTATCCTATCCTATCCTATTCCATTCCATTCCATATTTTCTCTATTCTATTCTATTCTATTCTATTCTATTCTATTCTATTCTATTCCATATTTCTCTATTCTCTTCTGTTCTATTCTATATTCTATTCTATATTCTATTCTATCCTATCCTATCCTATCCTATTTTATCCTATTCTACTCTATTCTATTCTATTCTATTCCATTCCATATTTTCTCTATTCTATTCTATTCTATTCTATTCTATTCTATTCTATTCTATTCTATTCTATTCTATATCCTATCCTATCCTATTCTATTCTATTCCGTTCCATTCCATATTTTCTCTATTCTATTCTATTCTATTCTATTCTATTCTATTCTATTCTATTCTATTCTATTCTATTCTATTCTATTCCATATTTTCTCTATTCTGTTCTGTTCTATTCTATATTCTATTCTATATTCTATTCTGTCCTATCCTATCCTATCCTATCCTATCCTATTCTATTCTATTCCATTCCATTTAATTATATTTTAAAATTCGACAAATATTTAAATATTCCTTTTAATTAATTTTAAATTTGTATTGTTTTGTATGTATTTTAAATAGATTGTCAGCCGCCCTGAGTCCTACGGGAGAAGGGCGGGATATAAATCCAAAAAATAAATAAATAAATAAATAAATATTCTATTCTATTCTATTCTATTCTATTCTATTCTATTCTAATCCTATCCTATCCTATTCTATTCTATTCCATTCTATTCTATATTTTCTCTATTCTATTCTATTCTATTCTATTCTATTCTATTCTGCTCTATTCCATATTTTCTCTATTCTGTTCTGTTTTGTTCTGTTCTATTCTATATTCTATTCTATCCTATCCTATTCTATTCTATTTCATTCCATTCCATATTTTCTCTATTCTATTCTATTCTATTCTATTCTATTCTATTCTATTCTATTCTATTCTATTCCATATTTTCTCTATTCTGTTCTGTTCTATTCTATGTTCTATCCTATCCTATCCTATCCTATCCTATCCTATCCTATTCTATTCTATTCCATTCCATTCCATTCCATATTTTCTCTATTCTATTCTATTCTATTCTATTCTATTCTATTCTATTCTATTCTATTCTATATCCTATCCTATTCTATTCCATTCCATTCCATTCCATATTTTCTCTATTCTATTCTATTCTATTCTATTCTATTCTATTCTATTCTATTCTATTCTATTCTATTCTATTCTATTCCATATTTTCTCTATTCTGTTCTGTTTTGTTCTGTTCTATATTCTATTCTATTCCATATTTTCTCTATTCTGTTCTATTTTGTTCTGTTCTATTCTATATTCTATTCCAGTGGTGGCGAACCTATGGCACGGGTGCCAGAGGTGGCACTCAGAGCCCTCTCTGTGGGCACGCGCGCCATCGCCCCAATCCTAGGCCTTCAGTTGGGTTTTATAAAATCTTTTCACTTTACGCCTCCACCGCCGTGTGCAAAAAAAAAAAGGTTCAATTAATCAGTCAATTTCAACTTCTCGCGGGGAAAAAAAAAGATCTCGCAAAGTTGGAATTGATTGATTGAACTTTTTAGTCCCACCCAGTCTGCCGTTACCACCGCAGTCATGCCCACCCAATGGGCCACGCCCACCCGGCACCCGACGATGCATCAGTGAGTTTTGGGTTGCAGTTTGGGCACTCGGTCTCTAAAAGGTTCGCCATCACTGTTCTATTCTATCCTATCCTATTCTATTCTATTCTATTCCATTCCATTCCATATTTTCTCTCTATTTTATTCTATATTCTAGTCTATAGTCTATTCTATTCTATTCTATTACATTACATTACATTCTCTCCTAGAATTCCCCAGCCAGCCTGTTAAAAGTTGCCAAGTTTTGAGTCCCCTGGTTTACATGTAACAAATGTGAAGCAATCTCGGTTTGAGCTGTTTTGAACACCTGCAGCTTTCTTTGGGAATGAAACGAGATTGGATCCAATAATTTTTGGGGGGAAGCCCTACCACTGTTGCAAAGAAAGCCCTCTGAAATTTCCCAAGTTTCTGCCCGAATCACTCTCTTCCCTCTGGGGTAATTGCGCCACGATTAATTACAGCCAAACTGTTACCAAGTTTGTGCACAACTCAGGACCTGCAGACTTTGCAAGATTCGTTGCCACTGGCAAAAATCAATAGGCATTTAGCGGTGTTTATTTGCCCTAGTTTATTTCGGCTTTTCTGAAAGACATGCGCACGCCAGCGCCTCTCAAATCTTCCCTACGTCTTCTCTCCTTATGGGGGAGAGGATTTATTGGAGCCAGCAATATATTATTATTGTGGCTGGTCGCACAAAGTCTGGGATTTTACGTGGCAGGGGCCTTGTCTGTTTGAATTCCAAAGTCATTTCATTTTTTCTATTACTTGGTCCATTTCCTGGTCCCACCAGTTCAGGCGTGCAGGCAAATGATATTTCTTCAAGATACTCCAATGCTCCCTCGTTGCTATTTTGTCATGCTGTTGTTGAGGTCAGTTTGTGCCATATTTTTTTTTGCAGCAGCTAACCAGGTAGCCCACTGTTTCTTCAGCTTCATTGCAGGGGGGGGGTTATTTGCTGTCTCTTACTGTCTTCTCAGTTCTAGCTTCTCAATTCTAGCTTGAGGTACAGAATAACAGAGTTGGAAGAGACCTTGGAGGTCATCTAGTCCAACCCCCTGCTCAGGCAGGAAACCCTATACTAGGGATAGGCAACCTTGGCTCTTTTATGACTCGCGGACTTCAACTCCCAGAATTCCTGAGCCAGCATGGGGAAACTATGGCCCCCTCATGACTCGTGGACTTCAACTCCCAGAATTCCTGAGTCAGCATGGGGGAGCTATGGCCCCCTCATGACTGGTGGACTTCAACTCCCAGAATTCGTCAGCCAGCATGGGGGAGCTATGGCCCCTTCATGACTCGTGGACTTCAACTCCCAGAATTCCTGAGCCAGCATGGGGAAACTATGGCCCCCTCATGACTCGTGGACTTCAACTCCCAGAATTCCTGAGCCAGCACGGCTCAGCTTGGAAACCTCTCCCTTTTCCCTCAGCATGGCTGGTTCAGGAATTCTGGGAGTTGAAGTCCACGCGTCATAAAAGAGCCAAGGTGGCCTACGCCTGCCCTAGACCATTTCTGACAAGTGGCTGACCAGTCTCTTCTTGAAAGCCTCCAGTGATGGAGCTCTCACAACTTCTGAAGGCAACTTCTGTTCCACTGGTTGATTGTTCTCACCGTCAGAATATTTCTCCTTATTTCTAGGTTGAATCTCTCTCCTTGATCAGCTTCCATCCATTGTTCCTCGTCTGGCCTTTGGGTGCTTTCAAGAATAGAATTAGAATAACAGAGTTGGAAGGGACCTTGGAGGTCATCTAGTCCAATCCCCTGCTCAGGCAGGAAACCCTATACCATATAATAATAAATAGTAATAATAATAGAGTTGGAAGGGACCTTGGAGGTCATCTAGTCCAACCCCCTGCTCAGGCAGGAAATCCTATACCATTTCAGACAAATGGCTGTCCAGTCTCTTCTTAAAAACTTCCAGTGTTGGAGCATTCACCGCTTCTGGAGGCAGGTGGTTCCACTGGTTAATTGTTCTGTTAGGAAATTTCTCCTTAGTTCCAGGTTGCTTCTCTCCTTGATGAGTTTCCATCCTTGCTTCTTGTCCTGCCTTCAGGCGCTTTGGAAAATAGCTTGACTCCCTCTTCTTTGGGGCAGCCCCTGAGATACTGGAAGGCTGCTATCGTGTCTCCCCTCGTCCTTCTCTTCATTAAACTGGACATGAGGCACTGCCACGTCCACTATCCAGACTTTTTTGCCTTTCTTATCGACAATTGTTAAGTCCGGGGTGTTGTGTTGCAGGTGCTTGTCTGTTTGAATTCTGAAGTCCCAGAGCAGTTTAACTTTATCTTTTTCTATGACTTTCTCTATTTTATGATCCCACCAGTTCTTGCTTGCAGGCAAATGATATTTCTTGCAGATCTTCCAATGCACCATTGTTGCTACTTTGTCATGCCACTGATTGTAGTCAGTTTGTGCGATCTTCTTGCAGCAGCTTACCAGGTGGTCCACTGTTTCTTCAGCTTCTTTGCATAGGCGGCACTTACTGTCTGTTGCTGTCTTCTCAATTTTGACTTTGTATGCATTTGTCCTTAAGGCTTGGTCTTGTGCAGCCAGAATTAGTCCCTCGGTCTCTTTCTTCAATTTTCCTGCTCTTAGCCATTGCCAGGTCT
>NW_015389804.1:0-39243 GCF_001527695.2 Protobothrops mucrosquamatus | reverse complement strand
CCCCCCCCCCCACAAAGACAATGTCAGAACATGCACAGTCCTATTGCGCTGAGATACCCCAGGAGTAAACACAGTAAGCAGTGGTTTGTACCAAATGGTGGTTTATCTTACACTATCTACAATATCATACACCAGGAACAATATACACACACGTGGTAATACAGCAGGATCCAACACACAGCAGTTACAGCAGGAAACGGACAAGAGAGAGAGAGAGACACTCCAGCAAAAGCCTTCCCTTTTATACTCAGACTCTTAAAGGGATTCAGACCCTGCTTGCTCCTAAAGAGACACAGACCCTGCTGAGTCATTCCTATCATTGCATCATCCACCTTACATTACATTGCATCATTACATTTTCTGATATCATTAACTAAGCCAGTGATGGCGAACCTTTTAGACACCGAGAGCCCAAAAACCGCCCTGTCCCCCTCTACCCCCACTCCACCCCCCCACGCCCCACCCCACTCGCCCGCAGGGCCACCCACTACCTCCACGGCCCACCGCACCAGATCGCCCAGGTGGCCCTGCAGCGCCGTGGCGACCATGCCCTCCACGTGCCCCGCAGTATCTGCGCGTGATGGGGCACGAGGGTGGAGTCTTGTCACCGCTGCCCGGCTACCATGTCCTTGGCTGCACTGCTCCACGCGGGCCACGCCCGAGGGCGACTCTCCGGGAGAGGCTGCTGGTGAGGAGGTGGCCACAGGGGAGGCGGGGCTGGGGCGACGCCGCACGTGCCCACAAAGAGGGCTCTGCCGCATGTGCCCGCACGTGCCCACAAATAGGTTCGCCACCACTCACCTGAGCCAGGGCTTTTCAACCAGTGGTTCAGGTACCACCTGTGGTACATTGGCACCTGGCAGGTGGTACGCGACCATCCTAGAAAAGTGGTAGCGGGGGAGGGGAATGAGCTGAACCGGTGGCAGCACCGCACAAGCCTGAGCGAGAAACAGCTGGAGCTGCAGGGCTGTCAGGGCTCAGCGGAAGCGCCAGGATCAGCGCCAGGCTCCAGCTGGAGCTCGCCACTGTTCCTGGGGCTTCCGCTGAGCCCAGAAGAAACGCCGATCAGCTGGAATGTTGCAGCCTCTCCAGGGTCTTGTGATTTACACTCAGATGGTTGGCAACTGATTCATATTTATGACGGTCACAGTGTCCCAGGATCATGGGAAGGGACCAAAACCTGCTGCAACCACCCAGCAGACGGGGGGGAATAAAAACCAAACACCCCCCACCCCACCCCCGCTGCCAATCCTCAACAGAAATGCTCACAACAATGAAAACCTCAGACAGGAGGAAGAGCGCGGCCGGCCGGGCAGGCAGGTGTCTTGCTCAGCTGTGGCTTTTTTCAATGCCATTGTAACTTCGAACAGTCACTAAGCGAACTGTTGTAAGTCGAGGACTACCTGTACTTTATCACTTTTTTCCTTTTGGGGGGGGGTCATCAAGTTTTTGACACCTTGCTAGGGGACTGGTGGTACTCGGATGTTGCCATATCCTAAAAGTGGTACAATGGGTGAAAAGGTTGAAAAGTCCTGACCTAAGCTGTTTAGCTGTTCCTTTCCTTTCTGTCGTTAATCACTGCAGTTGTGTAAGTTAGTAAACACCGTTGTGAAGTGAATCCGGCTTCCCCTGTTGACTTGTCAGAAGGTCACAAAAGGAGATCATGTGACCCCCCCCCGGGATGCCGCAACCGTCATAAGTACATGCCAGTTGCCGAGCCTCCAATTCCGATCACGTGATCCACACGAGAACGCTGCCATAGCGGTCAGCATGAAAAACGGTCCTAAGTCACTTTTTTCAATGCCGCGGTAGCTTCGAACGGTCACTAAACAAACCGCCGTACTACGCTGAGGACTACCGGCACAGTTGTAGCAAGGGGGCTGCCCCAGTTTTGTCTGCTTTGGGTCAGAGTTTTGCCTTCCTGCCCTTAACCTCTGTAGTTGCCGTGCGTTGCGCCTGGAACATATTCTCCGGTCTACGTGTGCCGTAGAAAAACTCTGATTAATTTGTGTCCGAGGACGGCTCGTATCCCGGTTTCAGAGTAATTGTTTTCCGCCTCTGCGGTCTCCTCTCCGCTCCTTGCATTTCGCTGCATATTTATTAGGCCATCTCCGGCTGCATTAAAGCAATTTAGCTTTGAAACGGCCTGACCTTCGCTCTGCCAGCGGCCCCTTCCTCGGCATCCAGGCCTGCCGAGCGAGGACTCTTCTTCTGCTGGATCCGGCTCGGGCTGGCAAAGAAATCAAATTATTTCTCCTTAATCACTGGAGGTCATTTCTGTGCCAACAGACTGGGCTGTGGCAACTCGCCAATCTAAAAAAAAAAACCCCCACCAAAAACCCGACATTTAATGCAGAGAGATGTCCAGTTGGACACGCCTGCTCTAAAAGCCGCCGAGCCCCAACGGGAGGGTCTTGGTTCAGGCGGGGATGGGGATTTGTGACCTCTGAACTGCCCAGCCCCCGTCAAGGAGACTGGATCGGGTTAGGCAGGGGTGGGGAAGGAGCCAGGTAGCCCCAACCCCTGTTTCTGCCTTGGGGGGTGGGAGGAATCAAGTCAAGGTATAACTCGAGTTACGGAGGTTTTCTTGGTCTCTGCCGTGAATAAGTCTGTGGTTGCCTCTCTCTCGGGGTGGGCGCGTAGGACACCCTCTACGGTCTGGGGACGCCGGCTCAGGAATTCTGGGAGTTGAAGTCCACAGGTCGTCAAGTAGCCATGCGTGTATGTGTGGGGGGGTATATATTTGTTTTCTTTTGAGAGGGGACACCAGAGTTTCATTTTTAATGTGTGTCGGTGGGTTCA
Source organism: Protobothrops mucrosquamatus (assembly GCF_001527695.2). NCBI lineage: Eukaryota > Metazoa > Chordata > Lepidosauria > Squamata > Viperidae > Protobothrops > Protobothrops mucrosquamatus. Next base: position 36,441 of record NW_015389804.1, on the reverse strand, counting down.
TCACTGAAAAAGGTGACAATAAAGGTTGTTCTGTCCTTCCTCCCTCCCTCCCTTCCTCTTTGTCCTTCCTCTCCTTTCCTCTCCTTTCTTCCCCTGTCCTCTCCCTCCCTCCTTCCTTCCTCTTGTTTCCTCTCCTTCCTTCCTTCCTTCCTTCCTTCCTTCCTTCCTTCCTTCCTTCCTTTTTTCCTTCCTTCCTTCCTCTCTCTCTTCCTCCCTCCCTCCCTTCCTCTTTGTCTTTCCTCTCCTCTCCCCTCCCTCCCTCATTCCTTCCTTCCTCTTGTTTCCTCTCCCTCCTTCCTTCCTTCCTACCTTCCTCCCTCTCTCCCTCCCTTCCTTCCTCTTTGTCCTTCCTTCCTTTTGTTTCCTCTCCTTCCTTCCTTTTTCCTCCCTCCCTCCCTCCCTCTTTGTCCTTCCCCTCCCTCCCTCCTTCATTCCTTCCTTTTTTCCTCCCTCCCTTCCTTCTCTTTGTCNTCCTTCCTCCTTCCTTCCTTCCTCTTGTTTCCTCTCCTTCCTTCCTTTTTCCTCCCTCCCTCTCTCCCTCCCTCCCTTCCTTCCTCTTTGTCCTTCCCCTCCCTCCCTCCTTCCTTCCTTCCTCTTTCCTCCCTCCCTCCCTCCCTTTCTTCCTCTTTGTCCTGCCTCCCCCCTCTCTCCTTCCTTCCTTCCTTCCTTTCTTCCTACCTCTCTCTCTCCCCCCTTCCTTCCTCTTTGTCCTTCCTCCTTCCTTCCCTCCTTCCTTCCTTCCTTCCTCTTGTTTCCTCTCCTCTCCTTCCTTCCTTCCTTTTTTCCTACCTTCCTCCCTCCCTCCCTCCCTTCCTTCCTTCCTTCCTTCCTCTTTGTCCTTCCTCTCCTCCCTCCCTCTTTCCTTCCTCTTTGTCCTTCTTCTCGTTTCCTCTTCTTTCTTCCCTTCCCCTCCCTTCCCCTCTCCTCTCCTCTTCCCTCCCTCCCTCCCTTTTTGTCCTTCCTCACATCTCTTCTCCGTTCTTCCCCTATCCTATCCTATCCTATCCTATCCTATCTCTAAGTCAAGGACTATCTGTGGATACAAAAACAGTAACAGCCACAAAGTCCTCGGTGTTCTTTGTGCTTGTTTGTTTGTCTGCAGACATTTCATCACTCAGCTAAGTAACACCGTTGATGCTAAGGAATCTGGGGTTTCCTCCCCTTGTTTTTTTTTTTTTTTTTTTTTAAAGCTAGCATCTTGGGCAGAAGGGTGGAAATTTGGCCATTCCCGATCGCCCACGTTTCCATAAGCTGGATGAGGATAATTGAATAGAAAAACATTTGAACAGCGTGTGGTTTATACTCGCCATCCACTAGGACGGGCAGCCCAATCCACATATGGATTTTCCATCTCCCTCAAAGCTTCAGTCTTAGCTGAATGGGTAAACTCTTTCCACTGAGGACGACTTTCCTTAAGTCAATAATGGGAAATGACTGTTTTCCTTCGGCCAAAGTGGGACGATTTAAATTTCTGATGTCATCTTCCTGCATCTTAGCTTACCCTGGGAAAGGGAACCAGCCATGGCTGTGGAAACAAGGGCATAGCTGAGCGCATAATTCGGCCGTGACAATTTCAGCGGCCCCCACCTGCTTTTTAAATCCGCCCTTCGGTCTATCCAGTCACCTCCTCAAGACACCTGTGCTTCAGTGCTGTGTTAGAATAGAGTAGAAGCTGGACGGGACCTTGGAGGTCTTCTAGTCCAGCCCCCTGCTCAAGCAGGAGAACCTATGCCATCTCAGACAAGTGACTGTCTAGTGCAGGGGTCGGGAACCTTGGCTCTTTTATGACTCGTGGACTTCAATTCCCAGAATTCCTGAGCCAGCCATGCTGAGGGGAAAGGGAGAGGTTTCCAAGCTGAGCCGAGCTGGCTGAGGAATTCTGGGAGTTGAAGTCCACCAGTCATGAAGGGGCCACAGTTTCCCCCATGCTGGCTGAGGAATTCTGGGAGTTGAAGTCCACGAGTCATAAAGCGGCTAGGCCTAGGCCAGAGGTTGGCTCTTTTATGACTGGTGGACTTCAACTCCCAGAATTCCTGAGCCAGCCATGCTGAGGGGAAAGGGAGAGGTTTCCAAGCTGGGCCATGCTGGCTCAGGGATTCTGGGAGTTGAAGTCCACCAGTCATAAAAGAGCCAAGGTTGCTTATCCCTGACCTAGAGGAACACATGAAAGCATAATTAATGTTAATTAATGTAGACTTTATTAGTTTAGAGCAGGGGTAGGCAACCTTGGCTCTTTTATGACTGATGGACTTCAACTCCCAGAATTCCTGAGCCAGCCATGCTGAGGGGAAAGGGAGAGGTTTCCAAGCTGGGCCATGCTGGCTGAGGAATTCTGGGAGTTGAAGTCCACGAGTCATAAAAGAGCCGAGGTTGCTTATCCCTGACCTATAATATACCTATGCAGAAACCTATTCTGAGATTTGTTTTTTAAATCCTGGTCTAAGATCTGACTTGATTTGAAGTGAGAAGAGTAAAATAACACGAGTAACTTTTAATGTTTTTAAGAATTAATTTTGGCATCCACAACTGCAATGGGAGTGATGTCGATCTGAGGGAATTATACTGCTATTTCCTGGCTTATACGGGTAGGTCTAGGACAGGGGTGGGCAACCTTGGCTCTTTTATGACTCCTGGACTTCAACTCCCAGAATTCCTCAGCCAGCATGGCTCAGCTTGGAAACCTCTCCCTTTCCCCTCAGCATGGCTGGCTCAGGAATTCTGGGAGTTGAAGTCCACGAGTCATAAAAGAGCCAAGGTGGCCTACCCCTGGTCTAGGCCTAGGCCTCTTTATGACTGGTGGACTTCAACTCCCAGAATTCCTGAGCCAGCATGGCTCAGCTTGGAAACCTCTCCCTTTCCCCTCAGCATGGCTGGCTCAGGAATTCTGGGAGTTGAAGTCCACAAGTCATAAAAGAGCCCAGGTTGCCTACCCCTGGTCTAGTGACTATTCCATTTCAGACCTGAACCCCTGTCCAGTCCATGAAACCATGTTTGGATGGCCGAAGGCTACATATACCCTATCGGTGGGCTGAAGGCGGAAGGCAGGAGAAGGCGGCGTGGTGCCAGTGGACGTTAAAGTGGTCCCACGCCCCTCTCAGGCTGCCCACAGGGATGGTCCTCTCCCCTTCAGATCTGCTTTGAGGTCCTTTGCATTGCTAAAAGAAAATGCGGCAGACCTGAGCATCTTGCTGATTTGCGGGGATGTCTTTGAAGGCCAGTTCTCACTGGGACTGGAGACCGGCATCCTATCGTGCGTCTTCTGGGAAACTGGGAAATTCTGGGAGATTGGAGAGCCTTTGGTCTGAAGTGGTTTGGGGTCTCCTGCATGAGTGAGAAGATCTCCACGGCTCCTTTCAGCTCTTGTTGTTTTGTTAGCGTGTTGGGATTTGGGCAGTCCTGACATTAGATGGACATAAGGATTCTTCCTCCCTCCTCCTCTTCCTTCTTCTTCTCCCCCTCCCCCTCTCCCTCCTTTCCTCCTCCTCCTGCTCCTCTTTCTTCTTCTGTTCCTTCTCTTCCTTTCTTCTTCAGCTCCTCCTCCCTTCCTCTTCCTCTCCTCCTCTTCCTTCTTCTGCTCCTTCTCATCCTCATTCTCTTCCTTTCCTCCTTTTCCTTCTTCTGCTCATCCTCATCCTGTTTCTTCTTTAGCTCCTCCTCCTCCTCCTCCTCCCTTCCTCTTCCCCTCCTCTTCCTTCTTCTGCTCCTTCTACTCATCCTCTTTCTTCCTCTGCTCCTCCACTTCCTCTTTCCCTCCTCTTCCTTCTTCTGCTCCTTCTCTTCCTCATCTTCTTTCTTCTTCAGCTGCTCCTCCTCCTCCTCCTTTCCCCTCCTCTTCCTTCTTCTGCTCCTTCTACTCATCCTCTTTCTTCCTCTGCGCCTCCTCCCCTTCCACTTCCCCTCCTCCTCTTCCTTCCTCTGCTCCTTCTCTTCCTCTTCCTCTTTCTTCTTCAGCTTTTCCTCCTCCTCCTCCCTTCCTGTTCCCCACTTCCTCTTCCTTCTGCTCCTTCTACTCATCATGTTTCTTCCTCTGCTCCTCCTCCCCTTCCACTTCCCCTCCTCCTCTTCCTTCTTCTGTTCCTTCTCTTCCTTTCTTCTTCAGCTCCTCCTCCTCCCTTCCTCTTCCTCTCCTCCTCTTCCTTCTTCTGCTCCTTCTCATCCTCATCCTCTTCCCTTCCTTCTTTTTCTTCTTCTGCTCATCCTCATCCTGTTTCTTCTTCAGCTCCTCCTCCTCCTCCTCCTCCCTTCCTCTTCCCCTCCCTTCTTCTGCTCCTTCTACTCATCCTCTTTCTTCCTCTGCTCCTCATCTTCCTCTTTCCCTCCTCTTCCTTCTTCTGCTCCTTCTCTTCCTCATCTTCTTTCTTCTTCAGCTGCTCCTCCTCCTCCTCCTTTCCCCTCCTCTTCCTTCTTCTGCTCCTTCTACTCATCCTCTTTCTTCTTCTGCGCCTCCTCCCCTTCCACTTCCCCTCCTCCTCTTCCTTCCTCTGCTCCTTCTCTTCCTCTTCCTCTTTCTTCTTCAGCTTTTCCTCCTCCTCCTCCCCCACTTCCTTCTGCTCCTTCTACTCATCCTTTTTCTTCTCCTCCTCCTCCTCCCTTCCTCTTCCCCTCTTCCTTCTTCTGCTCCTTCCACTCATCCTCTTTTTTCCTCTGCTCCTCTTCCTCCCCTTCCACTTCCCCTCCTCCTCTTCCTTCTTCTGCTCCTTCTCTTCCTCCTCTTCTTTCTTCTTCAGCTCTTCCTCCTCCCCCCTTTCCACTTCCCCTCCTCCTCTTCCTTCTTCTCCTTCTCATCCTCCCCCTCCCCCTTTCTCCTCCGCTCCCCCTGATACTCCCCTCCTGCTCTCCTCCCCCCCCCCTTCTAGTGTGCAGTGCAGCCCAGCTTCTCTTCCTAGGCAAGTAGGAGTCACGAGTTCCGATCCTCCCACTGAGAAATTGCCTGGTCTAATATAATCACTCTTGTTCCCTGAACGGATTAGAGGATTTAGTGTCCTGTTTGACTTTGCATGGGCAGGAGGCCTGGAGACCAGACAACTTTCAGGGTTTTGAAAACACATATAAAAGATTATAACCTCTCAAGCATCAGGGGAGGATATTTGGGCCAGGAAGGTATAGGAATTACAGATAAAACTTGACTCATAACCATCCGTTTAATTACGGTTAGAAGTTACAGTGGCAGTTAAAAAAAGTTGACTTACAAGCTCTTGCACCTACCACCACTGGGGAATGGGGAAAAGCTGGATCCGTTTAACAACCACATGTTCCACTTAAAAGCTGCAGAGATTTGCTTAACGACGATGGCAAAGAAAGATCATAAAACCTGATGCGATTCCCTTAACAATCGCCTTGGAAATTGTGTTCCCCGTTGTGACCCTGGGTGGAGGGCGACCTGTAATAATGCTGCATTGGAAATGAGGACGTTTAGGGGTCCCTTTTTCCATTTATCACTGCACAGGGGATGCCCTGTCAATATTGCTCTTCTCCATTGTCACCGTGAATAAGTCAGATTCAAACCCCTAACCCTAGTAACATTTTCTCCCTTATTCCCACCCTATCCAAGTTCCGACCTTATCCATCCTAGCTAAACATGGCAAAGGACATTAAAAAAAAAAATCCACCACATCCCAACGGAACCGCTTCAAAAGTTCTTGGGTGCGTCTAGCGGTGAGTGGGCGAGAGCATTGTATCGTGAACCAGCACCACACCGGACGTGGTGCCTTAGAATAGAATAGAATAGAATAGAATAGAATAGAATAGAATAGAATAGAATAGAATAGAATAGAATAGAATAGAATAGAATAGAATAGAAAATATGGAAGAGAATAGAATAGAATAGAACTAGATAATAGAATAGAGTAGAGAATAGAATAGAGAATAGAATAGAACAGAACAGAACAGAACAAAATAGAATATGGAATGGAGTAGAATATGGAACGGAGTAGAATAAAATACAATATGGAATGGAATAAGAATATTCTGGAAGGGACCTTGGAGGTCTTCTAGTCCAGCCTTCTGCTCAAACAGGAGAACCTATACCATCTCAGACAAGTGACTGTCCAGTCTTTTCTTTAAAATCTCCAGTGATGGAGCGCCCACAATTTCTGGAGGCCAGCTGTTCCACTGGTTAATTGTCCTCACTGTTAGGAAGTTTCTCCTTAATTCCAGGTATAGAATAGAATACAGTAGAGTAGAGTTAGGGTACAGTAGAATAGAATAGAATAGAATAGAATAGAATAGAATAGAATAGAATAGAATAGAATAGAGCTGGAAGGGACCTTGGGGGTCTTCTAGTCCAGCCCCCCGCTCAAGGAGGAGAACATGTACCATTTCAGACAAGTGACTGTCCAGTGTCTTCTTAAAAACCTCCAGTGATGGAGAGTGCCCACAATTTCTGGAGGCAACTTCTGTTCCACTGGTTAACTGTCCTGCCAAATGTGAAGATGCCAAAGGAGTAACTGCTAGTGAAGTTCATGGAGTGTGGAGTGTGAAACGTTACGAAAATTTCAGACGAGCCGTCCATAACAAGCATCGGGGCCTGCTGGCTTCCGGTGTGGTGTTGGTTCACAATACAATGTTTGCCCGCACACCACTAGACGCACCCAAGAACTTTTGAAGTGGTTCCGTTGGGATGTTTTTGATCACCCAATATCATCCAGTATCTTCAGGGGCTGCCCCAAAGAAGAGGGAGTCAAGCTGTTCTCTAAAGCGCCTGAGGGCAGGACAAGAAGCAACGGATGGAAACTAATCAAGGAGAGAAGCAACCTGGAACTAAGGAGGAATTTCCTGACAGTGAGGACAATCAACCAGTGGAACTCCTTGCCTCCAGAAGCGGTGAATGCTCCAACACTGGAAGTTTTTAAGAAGAGACTGGACAGCCATTTTGTCTGATATTGGTATAGGGTTTCCTGCCTGAGCAGGGGGTTGGACTAGATGACCTCCAAGGTCGCTTCCAACATTATTATTATTATTATGGATCATCGCACAGTCAGCCAGATGTTCAGACTGGATTTGGCATTTTGTCTACCTATCGAGTCCTTACCCAGGACCTGGGATAGGCAGATGTGGATGTTTGATGGTGTTACAGATCTCGTCGCAGGATGGAAGCAGTTCCTAGTAAGGCCGCCTTTTGCAATTGACTGATCGCGAATGTGTCAATGCCGATGATGGTGTCCAAGTGGTGCTCCAGTTGTTTTGGGATTGCACCCAAGGCGCCTATGACTATTGGTACCACCCTTGCTTGCTTTTGCCACAGTCTTTCTATTTCTATTTGTAGGTCTTTGTATTTTGTTATCTTCTCCAGTTTTTTCTCGTCTCTTCTGCTGTCTCCATCATCATCATCATCATCATCATCATCATCATCATTATTATTATTATTATTATTATTATTATTATTATTATTATTATTATTATTATTATTATTATTATTATTACCAAGAGAATAAGGCAGCCAACCAATGAAGTTGTGAATGCTCCAACATTGGAAGTTTTTAAGAAGAGACTGGACAGCCATTTGTCTGAAATGATATAAAGCTTGCTGTCTTATATTACTACTACTACTACTACTACTACTAGTACTACTACTCTACTTCTTCTTCTTATTATTATTATTATTATTATTATCATCATCATCATCATCATCATCATCATCATCATCCCTTCATAGCCCAGATTTGGCACTGAGCGATGACTACTAAGGAATTTCAAACCTTGTCAGACGTGATGACAAGGGCCTCAATTTGAATGGCGATGATGCTGAAAAATAATGTAATGTATTTTTCTAATGCGTATAATGACGGTTCTGGGAGTGTCTGTCATTGATAACCAAAACGGAGGTTTATTTCCAAACCGCCCTCGTATTTATTACGGTTGCAACATCCCAGGATCACGTGATCACTACTTGTGACCTTCTCACGAAGCTTCCACCAAGCAAAATCAACGGGGAGGGGGGAGAGCCAGATCCACTTAACAACGGCTTAACAACTGTGGCAAAAATGTCATAAAATTGAGCGCAAATCACTTATCAACCTCCTTATTTAGCAACTTAGATTCTGCTCTCACTCCTACATTGAGGACTACATGCATTGCTAATGTCAACAGTTAATGCCTTCTCTCTTTTTTTTATTAGGGGTGAGTTTGTAAATAAGACTGTTTTTTTCTTTAAGCAAGTATTGACAATCGCCTGGTTTTGTTTGTAGACTGGCAGCTTTAGGGTTTTTATCGTTTGTGTGTTTTTGCTGCCTTTAGCATCTGTTCTCTCTGATGCTTTTAACTCGTTTACATTATGTAAACAGTTTTGATCTTTGGTTGAAAAGGAAAAGCAGGAAGAAAAAATATTGTAAAACGTTGTGTACAGGAGGCCGTTCGTCGTGCTAAATGCTTCTCGTCTTTCCAAGTTGAGCCAACAGGATTGTGAGTAAAAATCGAGAAGGAAACCAGGGGCTGACTCCAATCACATTTGTTGACTGCTCTTATTAAATTAAATGTAAAGCTTTAAAAGAAGTACGTCAGCCACGCTGCATTGGAGTCGGAGGGGAAATTAATCAAAGCCTATTTCTTTCCCAGATTTTTGAAATGATCCAGTTTAAGAAGCGGATCGTTTGATTCTTTTATTAATTTGTTTTGATGTGGATTGAGTTTACAGGTGGATTTAACGCTAGGTATTCTTACTGCATTAACAGAGGGATAGAATCAAGATCACGTGAAGAGTTAATACCACTTTACAAGGCCTTGGGAAGGCCACACTTGGAATCCGGCATCCAGTTTTGGTCACCACGATGTAAAAAAGATGCTGAGACTCTAGAAAGAGTGCAAAGAAGAGCAACAAAGAGGATCAGGGGACTGGAGGCTAAAACATATAAGGAACGGTTGCTGGAATTGGGGATGTCTAGTTTAATGAAGAGAAGGACGAGGGGGGACAGGATAGCAGCCTTCCAGTATCTCAGGGGCTGCCCCAAAGAAGAGGGAGTCAGGTTATTTTCCAAAGCGCCTGAAGGCAGGACAAGAAGCAATGGATGGAAACTCATCAAGGAGAGAAGCAACCTGGAACTAAGGAGAAACTTCCTGACAGTTAGAACAATTAACCAGTGGAACAACCTGCCTCCAGAAGCGGTGAATGCTCCAACACTGGAAGTTTTTAAGAAGAGACTGGACAGCCATCTGTCCGAAATGGTATAGGGTTTCCTGCCTGAGCAGGGGGTTGGACTTGATGATCTTGAAGGTCCCTTCCAACTTGATGATGATGATGATGATGATGATGATGATGATGTAAGGTCCCTTATGGGCCAACAGAGTGCTAAAATGCAAGGTATAAATTAATTTAAAACAGATACCAGTCTTTAGTATCACTCTCTATCAATATTTCTTATATTAAACCAATCAGTTAATCTGTAAAGGTGATAAAAAATGACTTTTTTGACCACACCTTATGGAGTCTCATGCTTGGAGAGATGGGGATTTTAAATCTCCACATCGGTGGCAGGCAGGTAGAAAAATCTTCATGGGTAGGCATGCCGTCCATTCATAAAACTGCGTTTTTTTCTTATTTTAAATTAAAAGGAACTTTGAAGGGCTGTGCTCATTAAAAAGACCCACTTAAATGTCCCGACTTAACAACCAAGGCTCAGTCTTAATTGGTGATGCTGAATATTGATTTATATTAGCTATAGCTAAAAAGGAAAACAGCGAAGTCTGAAAAGCAGACAGAGGAAAGTGAGAGGAGGAGGCGAGGCTGTAAAAATCAAAAAAGTCTTTGCTTCCAATAGCAAAGCTATTAAGGACCATCCCTGCATCCATCGGTCCTCGGCTTATGACCACAATTGGAACTGAAATCTCTGCCGCTAAGCCGGGCGGTGGTTAAGTGGAATCCCACTTGATTTTTAAAATAGAATAGAAGAGAGCTGGAAGGGACCTTGGAGGTCTTCTAGTCCAGCCCCCCGATTGCCACAGTGGTTAAGCAAATCCCTGCAGTTGTTAAGTGAAACAGGTGGTCATTAAGTGAATCTGGCTTTCCCCCATTGACTTTTCCTGTTGGAAGCTGGCTGGGAAGATCGCAAAGGGCGATCACATGACCCCCCAGGACATCTCATCCGTCACAAATACATGCCAGTTGCCAAGCGCCCGAATTTTGACCACGTGGCTGTGGGTATCCTGAGACGGTTGTAAGGGCAAGGATTGGTTTTGAGTCACACTTTTGTAACTTCAGTGGTCACTAAATAAATGGTGCTTAAGTCAAGGACTACCTGTAATAACCAGCTCTTTGGCCTAAAACCACTGCTTCCCATATAACTCTACAGCTTGACTCACTTGCTTGAGTCATCTAAAGCTGCTCCCTCGCTATCTTAGCCCATTGCACCAATTTTGCCTCTGGTTTTTCTCTTTCTCACCTGCCAGGATCTTATCAGCATCTCTTAACACGCTGACATTTTTGCTCCGTCGATGGCTGATTCACCAAGCCGAGGTTTATAATTACATTAATTATATTTTATCAGGCTGACCAAATCCACCAGCACTCCGTCCTTAAGGGCAGGACAGCTCAACCTGGAGATAAATTGCTCCACCAGGAACAGTCATGAAACACAGTTCCACAACTGATATGGCTGAGCAGGTTACACCCCTGAACTGGGAATCATAAGACCTCTACTTATCGGATCAGGGGAAGTTACTCTGGGTAAGAGTTCAGTGCAGGCCACTGTTTCTCAACCTTGGCAGCTATAATAATAGTAATAATAATAATAATAATAATAATAACAACAACAACAACAACAACAACAAAGCAGCAGCAGCAGCAGCAACAAAGTTGGAAGGGACCTTGGAGGTCATCTAGTCCAACCCCCTGTTCAGGCAGGAAAACCTGAGCAGGGGTAGGCAACCGTGGAAGTTTTTAAGAAGAAACTGGACAGCCATTTGTCCGAAATAGTATAGGACGGGTAGGCAACCGTGGCTCTTTTATGACTGGTGGACTTCAACTCCCAGAATTCCTGAGGCAGCCAGGCTCAGCTTGGAAACCTCTCCCTGTCCCCTCAGCATGGCTGGCTCAGGAATTCTGGGAGTTGAAGTCCACGAGTCATAAAAGAGCCAAGGTTGCCTACTCCTGCCCTATACCATTTCGGACAAATGGCTGTCCAGTCTCTTCTTAAAAACTTCCAGTGTTGGAGCATTCACCGCTTCTGGAGGCAGGTAGTTCCACTGGTTAATTGTTCTAACTGTCAGGAAATTTCTCCTTAGTTCCAGGTTGCTTCTCTCCTTGGTTAGTTTCACCCGTTGCTTCTTGTCCTGCCTTCAGGCGCCTTGGAGAGTAGCTTGACTCCCTCTTCTTTGGGACAGCCCCTGAGAGATCAGAACATATCTGCAGAAACAGGGGAGACATGATAACAGAGTTCCAGTATTTGAGGGGCTGCCACAAAGAAGAGGAGGGGGTCAAATTATTCTCCAAAGCACCAGAGGGAAGGACGAGAAACAATGGTTGGAAACTGACCAAAGAGAGAAGCAACCTGGAACTAAGGAGAAACTTCCTTACAGTGAGGACAATTAACCAGTGGAACAGCTTGCCACCAGAAATCGTGGGCGCTCCATCACTGGAGGTTTTTAAGAAGAGGCTGGACAGTAACCTGTCTGAGATGGTATAGGTTCTCCTGCTTGAGCGGGGGGCTGGACTAGAAGACCTCCAAGGTCCCTTCCAGCTCTATTCTATTCTATTCTATTCTATTCTATTCTAATTTAAGTAGGGAGATCTCTAGTGGGTTTCACAGATAAAGCGTCTCACTAAACTGGATCTCAACTTCATTTCTTGTCAGTTTTAGAATCTTGATAGGGATTAAAAAAAACTGCTGAGTTTGATTTTTCTCTGTTTATATACACACCATGCCCTAAGCTATCACCTTACCCTCATCCTGGCCCCAGATTGCTATTATTCCCCCCCTCCTCTACTAGACACTCCATAGGGGCCCTGTGCAGCAGCTTACAACACCCTGTGCAGGTGTTGGGGGGGGGGAATAAACACTGCAAAATTACAGATTCATGTCCGCATCAGGACTAAAATGGGAATACGGTATATATTCATAAAGAATGAGCTTTTGATTGCCAGAGAGTCTTCCCCCTGAATCCAGCTGCTCAGACCTTTTGCAAAATTGTTAAATGCACAGAGCAGAAAGTGAAAATGGGGATGGGAGGGGAGGCCGGCGAAGCATTCTCTACTACGTGGAAGGAGACTAGACAGCTGTGAGTTTTTATTATTCCAGGACTTACTTTAACTCAGGGAGACTTTTGCGTTCTACTGTTATTGGCTGGCTAAAGGAAGCTCTGATTGGTGTCCTTTTCCTGCTTCCAGCAATTCCACCATCTTGTCCGGCACCGGTGACGAAGATAGAACAGCCCACTTTGATTCGCTTGGAAGGGCTTAAGCTTGGAGATGATGCCATGTAGTAGTAGTAATAATAATAATAATAATAATAATAATAATAATAATGATGATGATGATGATGATGATGATGATGATGATGATGATGATGATGATGATAAAGTTGGAAGGGACCTTGGAGGTCACCTAGTCCAACCCCTGCTCAGGCAGGAAACCCTATACCATTTCGGACAAATGGCTGTCCAGTCTCTTTTTAAAAAACTTCCAGTGTTGAAGCCTTCACCTCTTCTGGAGGCAGGTAGTTCCACTGATTATAATAATAATAACACAGTTGGAAGGGACATTGGAGGTCATCTAGGCTAATCCCCTGCTCCAATATCAAATAGCAGCCTTCCAATCTCTCAGGGGCTGCCCCAAAGAAGAGGGAGTCCAGCTGTTCTCCAAAGCATCTAAAGGCAGGATAAGAAGCAACGGATGGAAACTAATCAAGGAGAGAAGCAACCTAGAACTAAGGAGAAACTTCCTGACAGTGAGAACAATTAACCAGTGGAACTACCTGCCTCCAGAAGCGGTGAATGCTCCAACACTGGAAGTTTTTAAGAAGAGACTGGACAGCCATTTGTCCGAAATGGTATAGGGTTGCCTGCCTGAGCAGGGGGTTGGAAGGTCCCTTCCAACTTTATTATTATTATTATTATTATTATTATTATTATTATTATTATTATTATTATTATTATTATTATTATTTATCATTATTATCATTATCATTATTGTTGGTGTTGGTTTTGTTGTTGTTGTTGTTATTGTTATTATTATTATCATCATCATCATCATCATCATTATTATTATTATTATTATTATTATTATTATTATTATTATTATTATAACTTTCACTGAGAGAAACTGGATGCGGTAAAGTCAGGCAGAATCTGAAAGTCCCACTCGGAAATCATTCTTTTGGTTTCCCAATCCCAGCTCCCCTGAACAGTCCACCGGCAGTCAATATGATGCTGAGAATATGTTTTGAGGACGCTGAGGTGCTAGGCAGATAACCGGTCACCCGCAGGGCACGAAGGCCTTGGAGCCGGGCAAAAACCGGCTGAGAAGGAGTCCATCCCATCTCCAAAGACGGTCCCCCTCCCTAATTCCCAAGCGAACAGCACAAGCGGAAAAACCCCAAACATGCCATCCTGCCTCCCCCCCACACACACGCACAACGGCAGGATACCAGAGCACAGTGGTGGACCTGACAGACCGGTGTAAATAAAGGACTACATTTACTGGGTACAGTGATTAGAAAGAGGCATTGCTGGCTAACTCTGCCCATAGCCGGGAGTTCGATCCTGACCGGCTCAAGTTTGACTCAGCTTTCCATCCTTCCCAGATTGGTAAAATGAGGACCCGGATTGTTGGGTGGGGGGCAATAGGCTGACTCTGTAAACCTCTTAGAGAGGGCTGTAAAGCACTGCGAAGCGGGATATAAGTCTAAGGGCTATTGCTATTGTATGTTTTCTTTTCTTTTTCTTTTTGCCTTGTTTAATCTGCCAGCTTGGCTGCTCTCCTTCCTTCTTCAGATCGTGTGGGGTTCACACAGACCCTTAGAATGCATTCTTCACCACTTGACATTTTATTCAACCTGCCCTCAGGCCTTCTGAGATTTTACGGATCGTTACACTCATTTTGAGCCCGTTCTTTTCATCTGTAAAAGCTCTATGCACACACACACACATATATATATATATGTAGGTCTTTGGTTATTATATGTATATATATATATGTAGGTCTTTGGTTATTCGGGTTTTCTCCCGCGTAAAATTGGAAGTGTCTTCCAATTTTACGCGGGAGAAAACCCGAATAACCAAAGACCTACATACAAACACCCACGAAAACCTCAGAAAACAAATATATATATATATATATTCACTAGACTAGATCTCAGGATGTAATCACACAACCCATTACCCAGGTCGTTATAACACAAAAGACTAATGGGCACACAGCCAGCACCTCAACTACTCAGGATGTTACAAAACAGCTGAACAATCCGCAAACAATAGCTCCAACACAGCCAACCAACCCACCTACAGCAACTAAGCCAGCACTCCACACACCCCCACACCAATATTTATAGAGAGACGGCAGCTCTGATCACACTTTGCTCGCACAAGCACGAAGCCGAAGACCCCAGCCTGAAGATGACGAGTGGGACCTCGTTGAAACGTCGCCAAGATACTCTCAATCTTACACGGGAAAAGACCCGAATACGCCAAGACCTGCATACACACACACACACACATCAGCCTGGGCATCAACGCCAACTCTTGGTGGCATCCTAAGAAATTCCGCAGCCTTCCAAAAGTTTCCCCCCTTGGCTCCAGATAGTAATAGTAATAATAATAATAAAGTTGGAAGGGACCTTGGAGGTCATCTAGTCCAACCCCCTGCTCAAGCAGGAAACCCTAGGCCATTTCAGACAAAGGGCTATCTGAAATGGGAAGAGGATTCACACGTGCTTCCAATTTTGCAAGGTCCCCTCTCTCCATCTGGTGCCTCGCCCGGGTTGTGGGACTACCAGCCCCAACCCATCCAGAACACGGAAAGCAGAAGTGGCCAGGGCTTTGCTGAGTGGGGGCGATGGGAGGTGTAGTTCTGCAGGGGCGGGAGAAATAGGAGAAAATTATCCTTGACCACTTTCGGAGCCAAAGCAACGGAAAAGGCCGGGGTGTGCTTAAGTGGCAGGCTTATATTATTAAAGTAAAAAATTTACAACGCTGCCCTTGTTGTGTATTCAGGAGAATTCTGGCTTGACATGTCAGAAGAGATCCACGAAGATGTATTGCAGGGTTTTCCGCCTTTTCAGTTGTGTGTGTGTGTGTGTGTGTGTGTGTTTTCCTTTCCTTTCCCTGCCCAGTTTAATCTCGGTGTGTTCAACCGAGGCTGGAGTTCAAATTTCACTGGCGTGGAAATTTATCCCTTCCCAGGGAAGATCAGAACCAGCCACCTGGTGCTTCTGTCTGTCTGTATGCTCCAGTTTCATGTTTTGAGTACAACTTGTACGGAAATAAAAGTAGAAAATTTAGCATCCACAGTCCTTTGGCCTGAAATAAATCCAGGCGGTGTTGTACGCAGAAAAAAAAAATGGTTTTGGGGGGTTCTGTTTGAAATCTGTTGGTATTTAACCAGGCTGCAGGCAGATACTCACCAGTAAGTGGGTTTTTACAGGCCTTGAGGGACTTACACAATGATCTATAGGTCTATAAAACAGTGTTAACTTGACAAATTGATCTGTGCTTCGCTGCTAAAGCCACAATTCTTTAAGTTTAAGGGCTGTGCGTCCCGTTTGAGATGCGGAGTTTTAAGCCTTTCCCATCAGATTTTTTTTAATATGTTATTTTATATTTGGTTTGCTAATTATCTTGGCTGGTCCTATAGCCGTGTTTCACCATGTATTGATGCTTTCCCACAACCCCTTCCCCCAGATTCACAAAGAGCCTTTCATGAAGATAAAGCGAGTGAGAAAGCAGGGGCATTCTGTCTCGATAAAAGTAATATTGAATCACCTTCCTCAATAGTAGCAACTGTGAGAGGGACCTCAGAGTCCTAGTGGACGATCCCTTAAACAGGAGCCAGCCGTGTGCTGCAGCTGCCAAAAAGGCCAACACAGTGCTGGGCTGCATTAACAGAGGGAGAGAATCAAGATCACGTGAAGTGTTAATACCACTTTGCAAGGCCTTGGTAAGGCCACACTTGGAATACCGCATCCAGTTTTGGTCACCACGATGTAAAAAAGATGTTGAGACTTTAGAAAGAGTGCAGAGAAGAGCAACAAAGATGATCAGGGGACTGGAGGCTAAAACATATAAGGAACGGCTGCTGGAATTGGGGATGTCTAGTTTAATGAAGAGAAGGACGAGGCGGGACAGGATAGCAGTCTTCCAGTATCTCAGGGGCTGCCCCAAAGAAGAGGGAGTCAAGCTATTCTCCAAAGCGCCTGAAGGCCGGACGAGAAGCAACGGATGGAAACTCATCAAGGAGAGAAGCAACCTAGAACTAAGGAGAAACTTCCTGACAGTTAGAACAATTAACCAGTGGAACTACCTGCCTCCAGAAGCTGTGGATGCTCCAACACTGGAGGTTTTTAAGAAGAGACTGGACAGCCATTTGTCTGAAATGGTCTAGGGTTTCCTGCCTGAGCAGGGGGTTGGACTAGATGACCTCCAAGGTCCTTTCCAACTTTATCATTATTATTATTATTGTTGTTATCTGAGGTTGACTTCCTACTCTGGCCTATCTTGAAAGGTTACAAACGCCCAGCGAGGTTCAAAGGGTTTGTGCTGTACTTAGAGCACACGGGTAGAGATGCTGCAAAACTAAAAAAGTAAAAAATGCTTGGCCGAGGGAGCCAGCGTTGTCTGAAGATCTTTCCGTGGCCACGTGGCTGGCATGAATACATGTCGAGGCACACAGAACGCTGTTACTTTTCAACCGAAGTGGTCCCCGTTTATCTACTCGCATTTGCATGCTTTTGGGCTGCTAGGTAGGCAGGAGCTGAGCCAAGGAACGGGAGCTCATCCCGTCACGTGGCACTCGGGTCTCAAACGTGGTCTGTAAGGATACATTAACAGCATCTTGCAAGTCTGAAAGGAGAATATAACAGAACAGAACACAGAACAGAACACAGAATAGAATAGAATAGAATAGAATAGAATAGAATAGAATAGAATAAAGAGAGAATAGAGTAGAATAGAATAGAATAATAGAATAGAAAAGAGAATAGAGCAGAATATAATAGAATAGAGCAGAATAGAATAGCATTGAATAGAATTGAATAGAATTGAATAGAATATAGAATGGAATGGAATAGAATAGAATAGAAATAGAGCAGAATAGAAATAGAGCAGAACAGAACAGAACAAAACAATAGAAAATACGGAATAAAGAATAGAATAGAATAGAATAGAATAGAATTAGAATTAGAATAGAATATAGAATGGAATGTAATATAATAGAATAGAATAGAAATAGAACAGAACAGAACAGAACAGAACAGAATAGAAAAGAATAGAATAGAATAGGAATACAGATGGAAGGGACCTTGGAGGTCTTCTAGTCCAGCCCCCTTTTTGAGCATCTTTTTCCATCTGTTATGAAGCTGTGGGCTAAGCCCTCTCTTATCTGGATGTTC
This sequence comes from Protobothrops mucrosquamatus, assembly GCF_001527695.2. Taxonomy (NCBI): domain Eukaryota; kingdom Metazoa; phylum Chordata; class Lepidosauria; order Squamata; family Viperidae; genus Protobothrops; species Protobothrops mucrosquamatus. The sequence continues at coordinate 18,910 of NW_015389804.1, read as the reverse complement.
GCTAGGCCAGGGCTTTTCAACCAGTGGTACGGGTTCCACCTGTGGTACATGGGCACCTGGCAGGTGGTACGCGACCATCCTAGAAAAGGGGTAGTGGGGGAGGAGGGGAATGAGCTGAACAGGTGGCAGCACCGCACAAGCCTGAGCGAGAGACGGCTGGAGCTGCAGGGCTGCCAGGGCTCAGCGGAAGCGCCAGGATCAGTGCTGCTTTCAAGCTGATTGGCGCTTCTTCGGGGCTGTCAGGGCTCAGTGGAAGCATCAGGATCAGCGTCAGGCTCCAGCTGGAGCTCAGTGCTGATCCTGGCGCTTCTGCTGAGCCCAGAAGAAGCGCCGATCAGCTGGAATGTTGCAGCCCCTCCAGGGTCTTGTGATTTACATTCAGATGCTTGGCCACTGATTCATATTTACGACGGTCACAGTGTCCCAGGGTCAGGTGAAGGGACCAAAACCTGCTGCAACCACCCATCAAGACGGGGGGAATAAAAACCAAACACCCCCCCACCCCACCCCCACTGCCAATCCTCAACAGAAATGCTCACAACAATGGAAACCTCGGACAGGAGGAAGAGCGCCGCCGGGTGGGCAGGCAGGCGTCTTGCTCGGCTGTGGCTTGGGGGGGGCACTTTTTTCAGTGCCATTGTAACTTCGAACAGTCACTAAGTGAACTGTTGTAAGTCGAGGACTACCTTTACTTTACTTTTTGTTTTTTGGTCATCCAGTTTTTGACACCTTGCTAGGCGACTGGTGGTCCTCGGATGTTGCCATATCCTAAAAGTGGTACAATGGGTGAAAAGGTTGAAAAGCCCTGCGCTAGGCCAGAGGTCCCCAACCTTTGGGGCACCAGGGACCAGTTCCATGGAGAGAGGTTTTTCTACAGACCGGAGTATGCGTGGTTTTGTGTGCTGCCTCCATCCCACGGATGGGGCTTTGCTTGTTTGTGTGGACCGGTTCCTGGCATACTGTGGCCCAGTACCGGTCCAGAAACCGGGGGTTGGGGACCCCTGCCCTAGGCAGCATTCCTTTATTCATGTCTCAAAATCTTTATCATATGCCATTACATGAGTTGATGTAAGTTGCAACTACATCTTCAACCAGCCTTTCATTGAGCTGTGGAATTCGTTGAGGGGAGTCCCGCTAGCAGCTAGCTTTATATGGAGATTGTATAAATTCATAGAGGAGAAATCTGTCAAGGGCTATTAAGTTTGAAAATTTAATGGTATTTCTGGGCAGTTTTGGTCTAGAGCAGGGGTAGGCAACCTTGGCTCTTTTATGACTGGTGGACTTCAACTCCCAGAATTCCTGAGCCAGCCATGCTGAGGGGAAAGGGAGGTTTCCAAGCTGAGCCATGCTGGCTCAGGAATTCTGGGAGTTGAAGTCCACCAGTCATAAAAGGGCCAGGTTTGAAGACCCCTGGTTTAAATATTTAAATATTTTTCCTCACGGTCACATGATCAAAATTCAGGCAGGGGTAGGCCATCTTGGCTCTTTTATGACTCGTGGACGTCAACTCCCAGAATTCCTGAGCCAGTGTGGGGGAACTATGGACCCCTCATGACTGGTGGACTTCAACTCCCAGAATTCCTGAGCCAGCCTGGCTCAGCTTGAAAACCTCTCCCTTTCCCCTCAGCATGGCTGGCTCAGGAATTCTGGGAGTTGAAGTCCACCAGTCATAAAAGAGCCAAGGTTGCCTACCCCAGGTCTAGAGGTTAAGGCATCAGGCTAGAAACCAGGAGATGGTGAGTTCTAGTCCTGCTTTACGCACGAAAGCTGTTTGGGTATCTTTATTATTATTATTATTATTATTATTATTATTATTATTATTATTATTATTATTATTATTATTATTATTAATTAAATTTATATCCCGCCCTTCTCCTTGCGGACTCAGGGCGGCTGACAATCGATTAAAAATACACAAATGACAATTACAAGATTAAAATTAATTAAAAAAATATTTAAATATAGTCTAATTAAAATATAATTAAAACCCCCTCTAAAAATTGCCCTAGGCCAGTCCTGCAAGCTGGAATAACCAAGTCTTAAGGGCGCGGCGGAAGGAAGGGAGATCAGGGATCACCCTGATCTCTGGGGGCAGTTCATTCCAGAGGGTGGGAGCTCCCACAGAGAAGGCCCTCCCCCTGGGGGTCGCCAGCCGGCACTGTCTGGCCGACGGCACCCTGAGGAGACCCACTCTGTGGGAGCGTACGGGTCGATGGGAGGTAATCTGCGGCAGGAGGCGGTCTCAAAGGTATCCGGGTCCGATGCCATGGAGCGCTTTGAAGATGATAGTCAACACCTTGAAGCGCACCCGGAAGACCACAGGCAGCCAATGCAGCTCGCGCAGCAGCGGTGTTATATGGGAGCGTCGAGTCCCTCCCAACACCGCCCGCGCGGCCGCATTTTGGACTAGCTGGAGCCTCCGGGTGCTCCTCAAGGGGAGCCCCATGTAGAGAGCATTGCAGTAGTCCAGGCGGGAGGTGACAAGGGCATGAGTGACCATGCAAAGGGCGTCCCGGTCCAGAAAAGGTCGCAACTGGTGAATCAGACGAACCTGATAAAACGCCCCCCTGGTCACGGCCGCCAACTGATCATCCAGTGTCAGCCGTGGATCCAGGAGGACACCCAAGTTGCGTACCCGATCCGAGGGAGCCAGTGTTTCGCCCCCTATAGTCAGCGATGGAATCAGCTGACTATGCCGAGGCGNGAAATGCTCACAACAATGGAAACCTCGGACAGGAGGAAGAGCGCCGCCGGGTGGGCAGGCAGGCGTCTTGCTCGGCTGTGGCTTGGGGGGGGCACTTTTTTCAGTGCCATTGTAACTTCGAACAGTCACTAAGTGAACTGTTGTAAGTCGAGGACTACCTTTACTTTACTTTTTGTTTTTTGGTCATCCAGTTTTTGACCCCTTGCTAGGCGACTGGTGGTCCTCGGATGTTGCCATATCCTAAAAGTGGCACAGTGGGTGAAAAGGTTGAAAAGCCCTGCGCTAGGCCAGAGGTCCCCAACCTTTGGGGCACCAGGGACCAGTTCCATGGAGAGAGGTTTTTCTACAGACCGGAGTATGCGTGGTTTTGTGTGCTGCCTCCATCCCACGGATGGGGCTTTGCTTGTTTGTGTGGACCGGTTCCTGGCATACTGCGGCCCAGTACCGGTCCAGAAACCGGGGGTTGGGGACCCCTGCCCTAGGCAGCATTCCTTTATTCATGTCTCAAAATCTTTATCATATGCCATTACATGAGTTGATGTAAGTTGCAACTACATCTTCAACCAGCCTGTCATTGAGCTGTGGAATTCGTTGAGGGGAGTCCCGCTAGCAGCTAGCTTTATATGGAGATTGTATAAATTCATAGAGGAGAAATCTGTCAAGGGCTATTAAGTTTGAAAATTTAATGGTATTTCTGGGCAGTTTTGGTCTAGAGCAGGGGTAGGCAACCTTGGCTCTTTTATGACTGGTGGACTTCAACTCCCAGAATTCCTGAGCCAGCCATGCTGAGGGGAAAGGGAGGTTTCCAAGCTGAGCCAGGCTGGCTCAGGAATTCTGGGAGTTGAAGTCCACCAGTCATAAAAGGGCCAGGTTTGAAGACCCCTGGTTTAAATATTTAAATATTTTTCCTCACGGTCACATGATCAAAATTCAGGCAGGGGTAGGCCATCTTGGCTCTTTTATGACTCGTGGACTTCAACTCCCAGAATTCCTGAGCCAGCCTGGCTCAGCTTGAAAACCTTTCCCCTCAGCATGGCTGGCTCAGGAATTCTGGGAGTTGAAGTCCACCAGTCATAAAAGAGCCAAGGTTGCCTACCCCAGGTCTAGAGGTTAAGGCATCAGGCTAGAAACCAGGAGATGGTGAGTTCTAGTCCTGCTTTACGCACGAAAGCCGTTTGGGTATCTTTGGGCCAATCACCAGGAGACGGTGAGTTCTAGTCCTGCTTTAGGCACGAAAGCCAAATGGGTGTCTTTGGGCCAATCACCAGGAGACGGGGAGTTCTAGTCCAGCCTTAGGCATGAAAGCCGGCTGGGTGACTTTGGGCCAATCACCAGGAGACTGGGAGTTCTAGTCCCGCCTTAGGCTTGAAAGCCACTGGGTGACTTTGGGCCAATCACCAGGAGACTGGGAGTTCTAGTCCCGCTTTAGGCATGAAAGCCAGCTGGGTGACTTTGGGCCAATCACCAGGAGACTGGGAGTTCTAGTCCCGCCTTAGGCTTGAAAGCCACTGGGTGACTTTGGGCCAATCACCAGGAGACTGGGAGTTCTAGTCCCGCCTTAGGCTTGAAAGCAGCTGGGTGACTTTGGGCCAATCACCAGGAGACTGTGAGTTCTAGTCCTGCCTTCGTAATGAAAGCTGGCTGGCTGATTTGTGCCAGTCCCTCTCTCCCAGCCCAACTCGTCTCCACAAAGTGGTGGTTATGAGAAAAATAGGAAGAGGAAGGAGTGATTGTGTGTTCGCTGCCGTACGTTATTTATAAAAAGGATAAAGGCGGGAAATAAATAAACTAAATAAATAAACAACAGTGCTGAAGGAATGTGCCTTCACCTCCTTCTTTCGAGCGTCTGAAATTCACCTGATGAGCCATCGTGAGAAATGAAAGTTTGGACGAGGTTGCCCTGGGTCTCCTCCATCATATTTGTAGGAGGGCATCCCGCTAGTTTTAAGACTCTCAAAATGTTGTCCTAAGGATCTTATAGCATCGTTCGTGTTACATTGGATCACACAAACTAGATAAGGTATGGGCCTATGTCAAACCTTGGCAACTTTAAGACTTGGGGACTTCAACTCCCAGAATTCCCCAGCCAGCTATGTTATGCTGGCTGGGGAATGCTGGGAGTTGAAGTCCAAGGTTGGATATCCCTGGCCTGTAGTCTTGTGAGGCTTCTGAAATAGGGTTGAAAATGGGAGGTCAAGTTGGTTGAGCAGCAAATCTCTCTGCTTAAGCCAGGGGTCTTCAAACTTGGCCCTTTTATGACTGGTGGACTTCAACTCCCAGAATTCCTCAGCCAGGCACGCGTGCCTGGCTGAGGAATTCTGGGAGTTGAAGTCCACCAGTCATAAAAGGGCCAAGTTTGAAGACCCCTGAGTTAGGTCAAGCACTTCCCAATTTACCAGGCTGAAAGCGGTGCACAGATTTTCCTCTGAAAAATGATATTGTGGGGAGGATTTACCCTGTGCTAGAACCAAAACTATGTTGAATAATAATAATAATAATAATAATAATAATAATAATAATAATAATAATAATATCCACATCTGCCTATCCCAGGTCCTTGGGAAGGACTCGATAGGTAGACAAAAAGGCCAAATCCAGTCTGAACATCTGGCTGACTGTGCGATCATCAATAATAATAATAATAATAATAATAATAATAATAATAATAATAATAATAATAATAATAATAATAATAATAATAATAATTTTGTAGTTGGAAGAGACCTTGGAGGTCATCTAGTCCAACCCCCTGCTCAGGCAGGAAACCCTAGACCATTTCAGACAAATGGCTGTCCAGTCTCTTCTTAAAAACTTCCAGTGTTGGAGCATTCACCGCTTCTGGAGGCAGGTGGTTCCACTGGTCAATTGTTCTAACTGTCAGGAAGTTTCTCCTCGGTTCTAGGCTGCTTCTCTCTTTGGTCAGTTTCCATACATTGCTTCTTCTCCTTCCTTCAGATGCTTTGGAGAATAGCTTGACTCCCTCTTCTTTGGGGCAGCCCCTGAGATACTGGAACACTGCTATCCTGTCCCCCCTCGTCCTTCTCTTTGTTAAACTAGACATACCCAATTCCATCAGCCGTTCCTTATATGTTTTATCCTCCAGTCCCCTGATCATCTTTGTTGCTCTTCTCTGCACTCTTTCTAGAGTCTCAACATCTTTTTTACATCGCGGTGACCAAAACTGGATGCCGTATTCCAAGTGTGGCCTTAACAAGGCCTTGTAAAGTGGTATTAACACTTCACGTGATCTTAGTGCAGTCCTATTAGCTTAATGTCAGTAACAGAAGGCACGGGTTCATTCAAAGTCCACCACACCACATAAATTGAATTTAAGCAGGAAAAAATGAAGAAAGAAATTAGCTGCTCTCGGTGGCTTCAGAAAAAGCCAGTTTCGTGTTTTTGCAGAGCAAAGCAATGGATGACCCAGGAACAGATGGTAAATGTTGCTGGAGACTTTAATTGGTGTCTTGGAGCACAGATTTTGCTAAACCCACAAGAGGAGAAAATTCTACGATTTTCCTGTATTGAAACCATCTTGATAAGCTTTGGAAATATATTTGCATACATAGGAACGGCTTACAGCTCTCAAAAAAAATATTTTGGCTTGGTTTACTCCAAATTCCTGACCAAACCTATTCAAGGGATGCATCAGATTGTCACACCTTAAATGGTTAGCCAATCTCTGTCTTTAGATTTTATTTGGGGGGTGACACATTTAGGAGGGGGAGTCTGGCTTACAATTATATTCTGTTTCCCCCCCTCCCGGGGAAATATTTTATATCAGATGGGGAAATAGCGACAAATAGCCCCCCCCCCAAAACAATTGGCAAGTTGCGCAGTGGAGAAAATCCCATTTCTTTTCCAGCACAGCTCCACTAACCATCATGCTAAGCCATGGTTTGTTTAATTGTGGTATATTGAATGAGATGCAGCTCTATATGTTCTCATTACACAGTAAGCCCTGGATTTGTGATCTAGCGTTCACAGGGTCGTCTGTTTGGGCCACTAGATTCCAACCGTGGCCACTTTAAGACCTGTGGACTTCAACTCCCAGAATTCCCAGAAGTCTCAGAATTCCCCAGCCAGCCACGCGTACCTGGCTGAGGAATCCTGGGAGTTGAAGTCCACCAGTCATAAAAGGGCCAAGTTTGAAGACCCCTGGTCTGGATCCAAGCCCGCAGTTTCATCAAAATGGCCGACTGAGGAATTCTGGGAGTTGAAGTCCACCAGTCATCAAAGGGCCAAGTCTGAAGACCTCTGAGAGTCTGGATACAAGCCTGCAGTTTCATCAAAATGGCCGACCGAGGAATTCTGGGAGTTGAAGTCCACCAGTCATCAAAGGGCCAAGTCTGAAGACCTCTGAGAGTCTGGATACAAGCCCGCAGTTTCATCAAAATGGCCGACTGAGGAATCCTGGGAGTTGAAGTCCACCAGTCATCAAAGGGCCAAGTCTGAAGACCCCTGGTCTGGATCCAAGCCCTCAGTTTCATCAAAATGGCCGACTGAGGAATTCTGGGAGTTGAAGTCCACCAGTCATAAAAGGGCCAAGTCTGAAGACCCCTGATCTACACATTTCCCCAACATCTTTTCTCACCAAGTGTGTATTTTTGTCCAATATCTCTTAGCTTTAACACATGTCCACCACCCATAATAAGTATTAATCATTTCCTTCAGTTACTTTTATTACTGGTGGCCCCGTATGGGGCAAAATTATTTTAACTGTTGCCTTTCTGGATTGACTTCATTTTATTATTATTGGCCATGGGTCTGTTCAAATTAATTTAACTTTTGTATTTGTTGAATAATAATAATAATAATAATAATAATAATAATAATAATAATAATAATAATAATAATAATAATAATAATAATAATAATAATAATAATAATAATAATAATAAAGTTGGAAGGAACCTTGGAGGTCATCTAGTCCAACCCCCTGCTCAGGCAGGAAACCCTACACCATTTCAAACAAATGGCTGTCCAATTTCTCCTTAAAAACCTCCAGTGTTGGAGCATTCACCGCTTCTGGAGGCAGGTAGTTCCACTGGTTAATTGTTCTGACTGTCAGGAAGTTTCTCCTTAGTTCCAGGTTGCTTCTCTCCTTGATGAGTTTCCATCCATTGCTTCTTGTCCTGCCTTCAGGCGCTTTGGAGAATAGCTTGACTCCCTCTTCTTTGTGTCCTGAGATGAGTTGTTCCATTCCGTGCTATAAATCAGGGATCTGCAACTTTGATAACTTTAAGACTTGTGGACTTCAGCTCCCAGAATTCCTCAGCTGGCTGAGGAATTCTGGGAGCTGAAGTCCACAAGTCTTAAAATTGTCAAGGTTGCAGATCCCTGCTATAAATGTTGGGGTGACCAAGCTAGGTAGCATCATCAATTCATGGGGCAGTGAAGTTTTGCCTAATTGGTAATGAAAAGTCTGCAAGAAAAACGATCAAGCTCAGAGGACATCAAGAATCCAATTTACTCTCCCAATGGGCCACGTTCCCCCTTCCAATTCGCGCTATAAATCCTAAATCACACACACACACAAACAAAAAACCCCAATAGTAGCAGCTCTCACAGACACACCAAACCAACCCTACGCAAGGTGATTTTTGTAACTCGTTTGGAGCCTGCCCACCAACGCAAATACCAAAATAACTCCAAAAGGAAAATTGAGAAGCAACCGCCCAGTTCATACCGTATTGAAATGATTTTATTTAGCTACAATAAAAGCTTGTGGATTCCCTTCCACAATTGCCCCTTAAAATGCAAGCGACAAGAGGTTGAAATTTCGCCTAGAAATGCAGGACATTTTTTTTCCTGTCTTCTTTATAAAGGGATTTGAATTTAGAGTCAGGGTTTTTTTTTTCCAGATAAATAGAGCGATAGGTTTGATCCTGGATGCCCTTTAAAAAAAAATCAGTGCTCTCCTGAGATTTCTTCCCCCCCCCCCAATGGCTAGGATGCTCTTCTGCTCCGTTCCCCCCCCCCCGCCAGTTGTGCCAGATGTTCTCATTCTGACTTGAGTTGGGTAAAGACCTGGACGTCTCCCAAGCAAGCAGGACGGATGTTTTTTTCTGGGCAGGCAGCAGAGAAAACGAAGCCCTCGCTGTGTTTGGGAAATTTGGGCGGAGAGTGGGAGGGAAGAGAGGAGAGACGATGTGGCTGGACCACTGGAAGCTCCTTGGATGCTGAGGTCAGTCAGCCTTCCTGCCCAAGGGAAGTGGTGGGTCCCCCGCAGGTTGAGGGGTTCGGGTCAACCAGTGGAAAAACGGAGGGGGACACCCTATGGAGGGACAATCTCGTCTCAGCAGGAATGGACGACAGGACCTCCTCTTCCTGCCCCATCTTTCTTCTCCCTCCCTCCCTTCCTCACTCCCTTCTTCCTCCTGACTCACTCGACCTTCCTTCCTTCCTTCCTTCCTTCCTTCCTCTCTTCTTTTCTCCATCCATCTTTTCTCTCTCTCCTCTTTCCCATACCATCTCAATTTCATTCCTTCCTTCCTTCCTCTCTTCTTTTCTTCATCCATATTTCTCTCTCCCCCCTCTTTCCCATACCATCTCAATTTCTTTCCTTCCACCCTCCCTCCCTCCCTTGACCTCCCTTCCTTCCTTCCTCTCTTCTTTTCTCCATCTTTTCTCTCTCTCCTCTTTCCCATACCATCTCAATTTCCTTCTTTCTTTCTTTCCTTCCTTCCTTCCTTCCCTTTTCTTCATCCATCTCTCTTTTTCTCTTTTTTTCCTTATATCATCTCAATTCCCTCCCTCCCTCTCTTCTTCCTCTCTCCCTCCCTCACTTGACCTTCCTTCCTTCCTGTTTTCTTTTCTTCATCCATCTTTTTTCTCTCCTTTTTCCCATACCATCTCAATTTCCTTCCTCCCTCCCTCCCTCTTGACCTTCCTTCCTTCCTTCTTTCCTCTCTTCTTTTCTCCATCTTTTCTCTCTCTCCTCTTTCCCATACCATCTCAATTTCCTTCCTTCCCTTTTCTTCATCCATCTCTCTTTTTCTCTCTTTTTTCCCTATATCATCTGAATTTCCTCCCTCCCTCTCTTCTTCCTCCCTCCCTCCCTCACTTGACCTTCCTTCCTTCCTTCCTTCCTTCCTTCCTTCCTTCCTTCCTTCCTTCCTTCCTTCATCGCATCCCATCGAATCCCATCGCATCCCATCCTATCCCATCCTATTCTGTGCCTGCAACTCCAGAACTCTGAATGTGCCTCCCTGGGGAGTGACTGCCAGGCCTGCCCAGACCTGCTTCTAATGTGGCTGTAAACTTGCTTTGACACTCTGGTGGCTTTTGGCATGTGCTGCTTCCTGTGCCCCACGCCCAGTGCTGATACAAAGATAACTCCTACTCCGTGTGCGTGTGCGTTTGTGTGTGCACACACTCACAGATGTCCCACCCTCATCCTGGTGACTCAGTCCGGCAGATTGGGAGCAGCAGCTGTGTGGGCACATCTGGTTCTGATTTAATGTGCCAGCACGCCTACTTGGACTTTATTTGCCTTGCTCTTGAGGGCTCTCTCTCTCTCCCTCCCTCTCTCTCTCTTTCTCTCTCTCTCTCTCTTTCTTTCTTTCTCTCTCTTTTCTCTCTCTCTCTCTCCCTCCCTCTCTCTCTCTTTCTCTCTCTCTCTCTCTCTTTCTTTCTCTCTCTTTTCTCTCTCTCTCTCTCCCTCCCTCTCTCTCTCTCTTTCTCTCTCTCTTTTTCTCTCTCTTTCTTTATTTCTCTCTCTCTTTATCTCTCTTTTGCTCTCTCTCTCTCTCTCTCTCTTTATTTCTCTTTTGCTCTCTCTCTTTCTTTCTCTCTCTCTTTCTCTTTTTCTCTCTTTATTTCTCTCTTTATATCTTTCTCTCTCTTTCTTTCTCTCTCTCTTTCTCTTTTTCTCTCTTTATTTCTCTCTTTATATCTTTCTCTCTCTTTTTTTCTCTTTCTCTCTCTCTTTCTCTTTATACCTCTTTCTCTTTTTCTCTCTTTCTTTCTCTCTCTCTCTCTATATATATCTTTTTATCTCTCTCTCTTTCTCTTTCTCACTCTCTATCTCTTTATATCTCTCTCTTTATCTCTCTTTATACCTCTTTCTCTCTTTTTCACTCTCTTTTTCTCTATATGATTGTATCTCTCTTTCTCACTCTCTCTCTTTATCTCTCTCTTTTGCTCTCTCTCTCTCTTTATTTCTCTCTCTTTTTCTAACTCTTTCTCTTTCTCTCTTTATATCTCTCTTTCTCTTTCTCTCTCTTTCTCTTTATACTTCTTTCTCTCTCTTTTTTTCTTTCTTTCTCTCTCTCTATATATCTTTTTATCTCTCTTTCTTTCTCTCTTTTTCTCTCTCTTTATCTCTTTCTCTTTATACCTCTTTATACCTCTTTCTCTCTCTCTCTTTCACTCTCTTTTTCTCTCTCTGTATGATTGTATCTCTCTCTCTCTCTTTCTCTGTATGATTGTATGTATGCACACGCACACCCACTTACACCCACACACACACTTTTAAAGCCATGCCACTCCCTCCCTCCTCTTTCCTCCTGTCCTCTCTTTTTCTTTTTCTCCATTGGCTTCCTTATTTTAGGTGGTTTTTCACAGAGCCCCAGAACGGAAGAGTCTCTGGCCAAATCTGCTTTTTGGCAGGCTAAAGTTGAACCAGTTTTCTGTGGCGAAGCCAAGTCTGCATTCTGCAATGTTTTTAGGTCGGGGGGGGGGAAGCTGGGCCATGGATTCTGCTGTGAGATGGGTCCATCCTCACTGTCATCATCTGGATGTACTGGGCCCATCTCAAACAGATGACAATTCCACATCGACCAGGGACGATCCTCCCGTCCTTCCAGCAACTGTTCGCCCCCCTCATTACAATGAATTTGTGCAACTTATTTTGCCAGCTCACCAAAGCTGATGGGATTTCTGCAATCTTATGCAAGACCACCTGAGAATTTCACCAGTCTTGATCTCATAGGATTTCAGGGAAGCTTGTACAAATGTTGTGAAGTGTATTGCTTGGGTAGAATCTGGATGGCGATTGTATTGTATTCTTATAAATCAGGGGTAGTCAACCTTGGCTCTTTTATGACTCGTGGACTTCAACTCCCAGAATTCCTGAGCCAGCTGTGCTGGCTCAGGAATTCTGGGAGTTGAAGTCCACGAGTCCTAAAAGAGCCAAGGTTGACTACCCCTGTTATAAATGAACTGTTTACCAAGATACTACACAACTCGGGTACTCGTGCTCCTGATGGATGCAGATCATGGAATGTCTGCCTTCAATTAAGCTAGAAAAAGGTGGAATAGACAACAGCACCACCAGATGGATCTGCAGCTGGCTGGCAAACCGTACTCAACAAGTAGTCCTCAACGGCACCACATCCCCATGGAGAGAAGTAAGCAGTGGGGTACCACAAGGCTCCGTCTTAGGCCCAGGACTCTTCAACATCTTCACCAATGACTTAGATGAGGGAATTGAAGGGGAACTCATCACATTTGCAGATGACACCAAACTGACAGGAGTAGCCAACACCCCAGATGACAAACTCAGGATCCAAAAAGATCTTGACAAACTTGAACAATGGGCCCTATAAAACAAACTGAGTTTCAATGTGGAGAAAAGCAAAGTTTTACATTTAGGCAGGAAAAATCAGAGATATAAGTACAGATTAGGCGAGACCTGGCTTAAAAACAGCAACTGTGAGAGGGACCTTGGAGTCCTAGTGGACGATCACTTGACCCTGAGCCAGCCGTGTGCAGCAGCAGCCAAAAATCTCATACAATCCTGGGTTGTATAAACAGAGGCATAGAATCAAGATCACGCAAAGTATTAGTACCGTTTTATAAGACCCTAGTAAGACCACACCTGGAATACCGCAGCCAGTTTTGGTCACCATACTATAAAAAAGATGTTGAGAGTTTGGAAAAAGTTCAGAGAAGAGCAACTAAGAGGATCCAAGGCCTGGAGACTAAAACATACGAAGAACGGCTGCGGGACTTGGGTTTGGCCAGTCTAAAGAAAAGAAGAAACAGGGGAGACATGATAGCAGAATTCCAGTATCTGAGGGGCTGCCACAAAGAAGAGGAGGGGGTCAGGTTATTCTCCAAAGCACCAGAGGGAAGGACAGGAAACAATGGTTGGAAACTGACCAAAGAGAGAAGCAACCTGGAATTAAGGAGAAACTTCCTGACAGAGAGGACAATTAACCAGTGGAACAGCTTGCCACCAGAAATCGTGGGTGCTCCATCACTGGAGATTTTTAAAAAGAGACTGGACAATCACCTGTCTGAGATGGTGTAGGTTCTCCTGCTTAAGCGGGGGGCTGGACTAGAAGACCTCCAAGGTCCCTTCCAGCTCTATTCTGTTCTAATTAACGTGGGTGAAAAGGAAACCATAAAAATACGTTATCTATAAAATACGCATGCAAAATATGGAGCCCTCCACCTATAAGGAACTGTACAGGAAGGTGAGAAGCAAATAAACCATCCTTGGTAGGAATCCAGTTTCTCTCACATATTTTTATAGTTTTCAGCAATAGGTAACTACAGTTTTATTAGTTCATCATCTAAAGGTGCTTTGGAAGGGAGATTGTGAACGTAGGTTTCAGAACAGAACAGTGAGAACTGGAAAAATTTTGTAGAGTAATTCCGGACAAAAAAATCTGCTTTGCAGTTTTCTTTTAAAAAAAGTTGATCTTCTCAAGTGAGGCTTCCCTTTTTCTGCTTTACTCTTAGGCTGCTTGAGAATTTCTTCTGGATTTCTCTTGCTAGCATGTTTGAGCTTAGCTGATTATTGGAACTTGCCAACTTTGACTATTTGATTATTGGGACTTGCCGACAAAACTACGCTTAACTGCCATCTATTCCCGAAGAGTTTTGAATCAATGTGTGCTACCTGGTCTAACATATGCTGGTGAAACATGGACACTAACCTCACCATCAATCAATCAGTCAGTCAGTCAGTCAATCAATTAATCAATCAATAAATCGGAATAGAGCTGGAAGGGACCTTGGAGGTCTTCTAGTCCAGCCCCCCGCTTAAGGAGAAGAACCTACACCATCTCAGACAGGTGACTGTCCAGTCTCTTCTTAAAAACCTCCAGTGATGGAGCATCCATGATTTCTGGAGGCAAGCTGTTCCACTGGTTAATTGTCCTCACTGTAAGGAAGTTTCTCCTTAATTCCAGGTTGCTTCTCTCTTTGGTCAGTTTCCAACCATTGTTTCTCGTCCTTCCCTCTGGTGCTTTGGAGAATAACGTGACCCCTTCTTTTTTTGTGGCAGCCCCTTAGATACTGAAACACTGCTATCATGTCTCCCCTATTTCTTCTTTTCTTTATTTTCATAATAAATGTCTGACACTTAATAATGTGACCTGCACTGTTAGGCAGGAGGGAGACTCTATACTTTTAATATACTGATTTTGGTGCCAATTAGCCAGAGCTGGTTTCCTTTTCATCTGTGCCAAAATGGTGCGCTCAATAAAGTTTTGCATTAGAGATTTCAAAGTCTCAGCTGCGCTTACTTCGCTGGGATCATAAGTCTGAACCTTGACACCATTCCCCTATTATTATTATTATTATTATTATTATTATTAATAATAATAATAATAATAAAGTTGGAAGGGACCTGGGAGGTCATCTAGTCCAACCCCCTGCTCAGGCAGGGAACCCTATACCATTTCAGACAAATGGCTGTCCAGCCTCTTCTTAAAAACTTCCAGTGTTGGAGCATTCACCGCTTCTGGAGGCAGGTGGTTCTTGCCGATGTTCTTGCCAAGATAGCATAATCTTGGAGACACATCTGTCTCCTGCCTTAAGCCAAGGATCATGCATGAAATTCCTCCAGAATTTCAAACTTTCATTGGACTGTTCTGTCAGTTTGGGGTTTCCCAACTCTCCTAGGAAGAAACAGAGATACCAAACCATCAGGTTATTTTTTTCTCAAAAGTCACGAGCGGATGTGTTACCAAGTCAATAGAGTTGGCGACAGCAGGCCAGGAAGGGCATCCTCTATTTATTTTTATTTTTTTGCAAAATGACTTTGGGTAACTTGACGGCTTAGCCTAATCTCACCTCGGCATCTTAATTCCCTTATTACTGCCTTGCACCCAGCCGTTTGGAAAGAGAAGGGATTTTGTCTGTCAAAGTCTGTGTGTGCTTGTTGACACAACCAGACAAAGGGAGAGGTTGGGAGTGGGTAGCTTCGCCTCTCCCACAGGGCTTGTCACACTGTCTGACAACAGCCGATGTGCAACAGGGATTCATCTTTGCGTATTTCAATAAGGGGAAACTTGTCAGAACTGGTAGGATCCCATTGCTTAGGATTGTGGTGTAGGCCGCACTGTTTCCCAACCTCATCAACTTTGAGAGGGGTGGACTTCAACTCCCAGAACCCCCCAGCCAGGGAACTCATCAAATTTGCAGACGACACCAAGCTGGCAGGAATAGCCAACCCTCCAGAAGACAGGCTTCGGATACAGGAGGATCTGGACAGACTTGAACACTGGGCGCTATCTAACAAAATGAAATTCAGTGGTGAAAAAAGCAAGGTTCTACATTTAGGCAATAAAAACCAAATGAACAGGCATAGTATAGGGGGTACTTGGCTCAATAGTAGAAACTGCAAGAGGGACCTCAGAGTCCTAGTGGACGATCACTTAAATAGGAGCCAGCCGTGTGCTGCAGCTGCCAAAAAAGCCAACACAGTGCTGGGCTGCATTAACAGAGGGATAGAATCAAGATCACGTGAAGGGTTAATACCACTTTACAAGGCCTTGGTAAGGCCACACTTGGAATACGGCATCCAGTTTTGGTCACCACGATGTAAAAAAGATGTTGAGACTCTAGAAAGAGTGCAGAGAAGAGCAACAAAGATGATTAGGGGACTGGAGGCTAAAACATACAAGGAACAGTTGCTGGAATTGGGGATGTCCAGTTTAACGAAGAGAAGGACGAGGGGGGACAGGATAGCAGCCTTCCAGTATCTCAGGGGCTGCCCCAAAGAAGAGGGAGTCAAGCTATTCTCCAAAGCGCCTGAAGGCAGGACAAGAAGCAACGGATGGAAACTCATCAAGGAGAGAAGCAACCTAGAACTAAGGAGAAACTTCCTGACAGTTAGAACAATTAACCAGTGGAACCACCTGCCTCCAGAAGTTGTGAATGCTCCAACACTGGAAGTTTTCAAGAAGAGACTGGACAGCCATTTGTCTGAAATGGTATAGGGTTTCCTGTCTAAGCAGGGGGTTGGACTAGATGACCTCCAAGGTCCCTTCCAACTTTACTATTATTATTATTATTAACCTGAATGCAGCATTGATTGGAAGATTTATTTGGCGGAATAGAAAAACAGGATGAAGAAGAGTTTTACAAGCTATGTCTTCTCTAGGATTCTTCTCTATCATTCCCCCCCCCCCCGCGGGAACAGTATCCCTCCAGGGGTAAAGATGGGTCCAACCTTCCTGGAGTTCTGTTGTTGCAATTGTGGTTTTGTCTGGGCCGCCCCATTGTGTGGTGGCGTTTGAACTGCTGCAATTCTACACCTGGATGTTGTAAGCCGCCCAGCGTCTCCCGGAGTTAGTCAATAAGAATAAGACGGCTTTAATAAATAAAAACTGTAATAATAATCCTGCGAACAATCCCTGCCACACCATCAAACACCCACCTCTTCCAGATCTTTGGACAGGACTCGATTAGGTAGGGAAAAATGCCAAATCCAGTTCGAACATCTGGCCGGCAGTGCCAAGAACCATAATCCTTTATTAAATAATAAATTCACAAACAATAGTAATGAGAATAAGATGCTGCGGTGGTCGTAAGTTTGAGGACTGGTTATCAGTCACCTTTTTTCAGTGCTGTAAGTTTGAATGGTCGCTAAACGAATGATTGTAATATACTATCTGTAATATACATGCAACAACAGAGAGAAAGAGTGAAGGGTGGATAGCTAAGCTTGTTGTTAAATTTTGTTCTCCTGAATTTTTCTAATTATTCAATTAGGACCTGGAGCAGAGGAATCACCCCCTGTCCCCATTGGGTCACATGATGTGGCTGAATTGGAGATCAGACCTGCTTTCTCCGATTAAAATACACTTGTCCTAATTCTGACATTTCTTCTGATGTTGGTCTGTGAGCAGAATTTAGCATGCACATATATTATTTGAGGATCCAGTATATTTCTGGAACACATTATATATATAATTTTCGTATATATATGTTTTCGTAGATTTTCACGGGTACAGGTATGCAGGTCTTGGCGTATTCGGGTCTTTTCCCGTGTAAGATTGAGAGTATCTTGGCGACGTTTCGACAAGGTCCCACTCGTCATCTTCAGGCTGGGGTCTTCGGCTTCGTGCTTGTGCGAGCAAAATGTGATCGGAGCTGCCGTCTCTCTATAAATATTAGTGGGGGTGTGTGGAGTGCTGGCTTAGTTGCTGTAGGTGGGTTGGTTGGCTGTGTAGGGGTTATTGTTTGTGGGTTGTTCAGTTGTTTCGTAACATCCTGAGTAGTTGAGGTGCTGGCTGTGTGTCCTTAATTATATTAAAAATACGAATCCCGGGTATACACATGTTGTGAAAATAGTAAACAAATCTGAACACCAGGATAAAATCATAAACAAGATTGTTTAATCTGCAAAAGTACTGAGCTTTCGTCGGCCAAATTACTGACATCGTCAGAGTATAAAACACGGGATCCGGGAATTCGTTTATATATAAGCCGACGCCTGCATCCGGGCCCTAGATCTCGTGACAGGGCCATGATAACCAATCATTGTAACATAACTGGCTGCCTCTGCGCCCTAACCCTCGACCGGGTCATTGGTCCGCTCATATAAGCGAACTCCTGGATCCCGTGTTTTATACTCTGACGATGTCGGTAGTTTGGCCGACGAAAGCTCAGTACTTTTGCAGATTAAACAATCTTGTTTATGATTTTATCCTGGTGTTCGGATTTGTTTACTATTTTCACCACACACACACACACACACACACACACATATATATATATATATATATATATGTAGGTCTTTGGTCATTCGGGTTCTCTCCCGCGTAAAATTGGAAGTGTCCAATTTTACACGGGAGAGAACCCGAATGACCAAAGACCTACATACAAACACCCGCGAAAACCTCTTTAGTAAAAACCTTAAAAACTTTTAAAAGCATACAATCATAGGGGCCAAGCTTTCGTCGGATCCTTCCGACATCCTCAGGGCACAAAGTTAATCAATGGGAAAAGCATTTATAAATAAGCCGACGCCTGCATCCGGGCCCTAGATCTCGTGACAGGGCCATGATAACCAATCATTGTAACATCCTCATATATATATATTGCGGTGGGGGCTGAATTGCCAGGACGTGGGACTTCCCCATTCATTCACTCTTACTACACCTTTCCTCGGCTTTGCAGACTTTTCGTAAGAACGGCGATTCCCAGGGTTCTCAATCTAGAAAGTCAACCACGATCGCCACACAACGGAAGGCCCCACGTTACAAAAAAGACTGCTTTGGATTTTTATTTTTTTTATAAAAAGACAGCATTTCAGGGTTTTTTGTGTGAATTGGGCTGACTCGTTCGTTGCCTGTATGTATCTCCCCCTGCTTAAAACATAGGAATCTGGTCGTCCCAAAACTGCAAACCAGAATTCAACCTGCTTTAGAGAGTATAAAACAGGGGTCTTCCAACTTGGCCCTTTGATGACTGGTGGACTTCAACTCCCAGAATTCCTCAGTCGGCCATTTTGATGAAAGTGCGGGCTTGGATCCAGACCAGGGGTCTTCAAATCTGGCCCTTTTATGACTTGTGGACTTCAACTCCCAGAATTCCTCAGCCAGCATGCCTGGGCTGAGGAATTCTAGGAGTTGAAGTCCACCCGTCATAAAAGGGCCAAGTTTGAAGACCGCTGCTATAAAATAAACACTTATTTATGAAGCCACCTTCAGGTCTGGCTCAAATATTGAATTTGAAACTGGATGCTTCACCAGAACAGATTTTTTTCCCCCCTCTGAAAAATACTTGAGTTGTGTGAACGTTCTCTCCTTTTCTAAAAAAATAAAAATTATATATATTAATCTGGCATCACTGTTGCTGGCGGATGCAGTTTCTTTGGCATTATTTCTTTTTTGGCAACCGCTTTCTTTTTCTAAATTAATCCCTTGGGTAAACCCAGGAAACCCATAACAGGATCTGAAGGTTTACCGTGTTAGTTTTCTGGGCTGAGTTGATCTGGATTTCATCAAAACCTCACTGGGA
>NW_015389803.1:35030-51719 GCF_001527695.2 Protobothrops mucrosquamatus | reverse complement strand
TCCGGGGTCTCCTGCTTGAGCAGGGGGCTGGACTAGAAGACCTCCGAGGTCCCTTCCAGCTTCTATTTTATTCTAAATTCTAAACTTGCGGCGGGGCAAATTGCCGGAGAACAAGAGCGAACACCAATATCGAAGAAATAGCGGAATACAATCGTTAAAGAAAGGGCACCAAAAGGAAGAGCAAAATAACGCGCGAAGGAAAAAATTGGAACAGTTTAAACATTATTTTAAATAGATGAATCGTTGAACTGTCCCGCAGTGAGTTTTCCCACTGTGAATTGGGCAGGCCGAGTCGGCTGCAGCACGTGGGGCACGCCAAGTCGTCCCGTTCTGTTCTGGGTCACGGTGGGGCTGGGAAGGGAGTTTGGGGGCCGGGCTGGGAATTCCCCGCTCTATTTAACAGAATCCCCACCAGCAGATTTAGTTTTGGAGGAGAGGAAAAACAAAAAGAGAAAAAAGGAGGAGGAGGAGGAGGAGGAGGAGGAGGAAGAGGAGAAGGAGAAGAAGGAGGAGGAGGAGGAGGAGGAGGAGGAAGAGGAAGAAAAGAAGATGATGAAGAAGAGAAAGAAAGAAAGAAAGAAAGAAAGAAAGAAAGAGAGGGAGGGAGGGAGGAAGGAAGGAAGGAAGGAAGGAAGGAAGGATGGAAGGATGGGAGGAAGAAAGGGAGAGAAAGAAAGAAAAAGAAAGAAAAAAAGAAAGAAAGAAGGAGGGAGGGAGGGAGGAAGGAAGGGAGAGAAAGGAAGAAAAAGAGAAAGAAAGAAAGGGAAGGAGGGAGGGAGGAAGGGAGAGGAAGAAAGAAAAAGAGAAAGAAAGAAAGGGAGGGAGGGAGAAAGGAAGGGAGAGGAAGAAAGAAAGAAAGAAAGAGAGGGAGGGAGGAAGGAAGGAAGGGAGAGAAAGAAAGAAAAAGAGAGAGAAAGAAAGAAAGAAAGAAAGAAAGAAAGGGAGGGAGGGAGGGAGGAAGGGAGAGGAAGAAAGAAAGAAAGAAAGGGGAGAAGGAAGGAAGGGTGGAAGGAAGGAAGGAAGGGAGAGAACGAAAGAAAAAGAGAAAGAAAGAAAGGGAGGGAGGAAGAAAGAAAGAAAGAAAGAAAGAGAAAGAAAGAAAGAAAGAAAGAAAGAAAGAAAGAAAGAAAGAAAGAAAAGCAACGGTCCAGTTGGACTTCCGGTTCGCCAGCCGTCGCGCAAGCGGCGCTTACAAGGAGCTGCAGCAGCTAAAGTCGGCGTCGTAAGCGTACGTCCCCTCGGTCCGACAGCTCTCACCTGGGAAGGGAGACCACAAGGCAAAGAAGAAGCTGGTCAGGAACCAAGTTTTCCATCTTCCAACTTCAGTCAATATCCGTCTCTCCGTACACGTAATCCTCGCTTAGCGACCGGTCGCTAAGCAACCGCTCAAAGTTAGGACAGACCACCCCAAAAGGCACTTACGACCCAATTTCCAAGTTCTGACAGCCAGTCGTGCGCTCGGGTTTCGGCCCTCGACAACCCAGCTTGCATTTACGGCCCTTTCCAGTGTCCCACGGTCACGCGACTGCAATTTCTGACTTTTTTTTTTTGCCCCATAGTCCTCGACTTACAAGAGTCTGTTTAGCAACCGTTCGGAGTTACAACGGCAACTGAAAAAAGCGACTTAACGGCCGTTTTTTCACACTCACGACTGTTGCAGCCTCCCCAGGGTCACGTGATCAAAATTCCGGCGCTTGCCCACTGGTTCACACTTATGACGGTCGCCATGTCCCGTGGAGGGTGTCACGTGATCCCGTTTTGCACCCTTCCGACGAGCAAAGTCAATGGGGGAAGCCAGGCTCACTTAACAACCATCTTACTCACTTAACGACTGCAGCAAGAAAGATCATCAAATAGAGAGAAACTCACTTAACCGCCGACTTGTTTTGCAACACCAATTTTGGTCGTACGTCAAGGACTATATTCTGATTTCCAGTAAGGAATGCTTGTTTGCTAAAAAGGACAGGCTTAAGGACCGTGGCGGCTTTTACTTTCATTTAATCACCGCTTCAAAAACGGATGTAAAATTGTGGGGGTGGGGGTGCAGTCCCGTGGTAACCCACTGAACAACATCCAGGACATACGACCGTAATTCCAGGCTCCCTTACGGTCATAAGGCGAGGACCAACCTGAAACGATTTCTCTCCCGCTCTCCCACAGTGTTTTTCAACTTTGGCAACTTTGACCCCTGGGCTTCCACTCCCAGAATTCCCCAGCCCAGTTACAGGCAGTCCTCGACTTATGACCACAACGGAACCCGTTTCTGTTTCAAAGCGAGACCGTTGTTAAGTGAGCTTTGCTCTATTTTACGATCTTTTTTGCCATCGTGGTTAAGCGAGACGTATGACCGCAGTGGAGCCCAACATTTGTGTTGTCAGTTTTGCTCCGTTTTACGACTTTTCTTGCCGTAGTTGTTAAATGAATCACTGCAGTTTTTCACATAGAAACACGGTCATTAAGCGAATCCGGCTTCCCCCACATTGATGTTGCTCGTCGGAAGGTCGCAAAAGGGGATCACGGTGACTCCGTGGGGGACGCTGCGACCGTCATAAATAGGAGCCGGTTGCCGAGGGTCTGAATTTTGATCACGGGGAGGCTGCAACGGACGTAAGGGTGGGAAAAAGGGTCATAAGTCACTTGTTTCAGTGCCCTCGTCACTAAATGAACAATTGAAAGTTGAGGACGCCCCGTAGGTCTGCACCCAACTTCATGAGAACGCAGAAGTTGAGAAAAAGCTGCTTCCAAAGGCAGCACCCAATTTCTGGGGCACACCCGAACTTTGGGGTTCTCAAGCCCTGCAAGGGGGGGGGGGACTCACTCCGGCTGGACAGCCAAGGCCGTTTCGGGGTGGAGGTGTAGTGGTAGCCGGCCCGATCCACACACTCGATGGTTTGGTCGCCGTAAATGATCTGGAAAACCTGACAGATCAGTGCGCAGGATTCCTCGGCCATATCCTGTGTGAACAGGAGGGAGGGAAAGAGTTATTGCCGCTTTGTTTACTTGTGTCCTGCCTTTGTTATTTTTAAAAATAATTAAAAGTGGTCAAACTATCTAACACGATTCCCTCCTCCTATTTTCCTCATAAAACCAACCCTGTGAGGTAGGTGGGACTGCGAGAATGACTGACCCAAAGTCACCTAGACAGCTTTAACAGCTAAGGTGGGACTAGAACTCACCGTCTCCGTGCTGGCTTAGGAATTCTGGGAGTTGAAGTCCACGAGTCATAAAAGAGCCGAGGTGGCTTACCCCTGCTCTAGGAGACTCACCGCTTAGAACAGAAGGACTTAGGCCAGGGGTAGGCAACCTTGGCTTTTTTATGACTCGTGGACTTCAACTCCCAGAATTCCTGAGCCAGCCATGCTGAGGGGAAAGCCCTGAGTTAGACAAACGATACTGTATAATAAGAGATGATAAGAAATGGCGGGTTGAAGAACTGGGTGGAAAGCCTGCATTTCAAACTAATTGGAGAATGTGATTTATGACTGTTAGAGCAGGGCTTTTCAACCTTTTCACCCATTGTACCACTTTTAGGATATGGCAGGGGTAGGCAACTTTAGCTCTTTTATGGCTCGTGGACTTCAACTCCCAGAATTCCTGAGCCAGCATGGCTCAGCATGGAAACCTTTCCCTTTCCCCTCAGCGTGGCTGGCTCAGGAATTCTGGGAGTTGAGGTCCACGAGTCATAAAAGAGCCAAGGTTGCCTACCCCTGGGATATGGCAATATCCGAGTACCACCAGTCGCCTAGCAAGGTGTCAAAAACTTGATGACCCCCCCCCAAAAGTGATAAAGTACAGGTAGTCCTCGACTTACAACAGTTCGCTTAGTGACTGTTTGAAGTTACAATGGCACTGAAAAAAGTGCCCCCCAAGGCACAGCCGAGCAAGACACCTGCCTGCCCACCCGGCCGCGCTCTTCCTCCTGTCCGAGGTTTCCATTGTTGTGAGCATTTCTGTTGAGGATTGGCAGTGGGGGTGGGGTGGGGGGGTGTTTGGTTTTTATTCCCCCCGTCTGCTGGGTGGTTGCAGCAGGTTTTGGTCCCTTCACATGACCCTGGGACACTGTGACCGTCATAAATAGGAATCGGTTGCCAAGCATCTGAATGTAAATCACAAGACCCTGGAGAGGCTGCAACATTCCAGCTGATTGGCGCTTCTTCCTGGCTCAGCAGAAGCGCCAGGATCAGCGCTGAACTCCAGCTGGAGCCTGGCGCTGATCCTGGCGCTTCCGCTGAGCCCTGACAGTCCCAAAGAAGCGCTGATCCTGGCGCTTCCGCTGAGCCCTGACAGCCCTGCAGCTCCAGCCGTCTCTCGCTCAGGCTTGTGCGGTGCTGCCACCAGTTCAGCTCATTCCCCCCCCCCTGCTACCACTTTTCTAGGATGGTCGTGTACCACCTGCCAGGTGCCAATGTACCACGGGTGGTACCTGTACCACTGGTTGAAACGCCTTGAGTTAGAGGAAGGAATTGTGCTTTGATACTATGTGCTGAGGGGAGGGGAAGCCACATTTTGGCTTGGACTATGTATGTGCCGATGTATTACTACTCGAATAAAGATTCTTTAAGGTAAACAATGCCTCGAAGTTCTTTGAAGAGTTTCACCTGTCGAAACCGTAACACCCTGCTTTATGGTGTCCCCTTGACTTTCAAACCGAAAGCAAACCAACATTTTGGCTCCTGCTAAATGCGTGGGGGACCCTCTGTGTGTGACCTTGTGAAAAACCTCTCACCGCAGAGTTGCACTCACTCGGTTGGCCACGGCCAAGATGACCAGGTTGCAGTAGGCATCCGGGCAGGGCTCCTTGGGGTCCAGGGGGTTGCCCCCCGCGTGCCGGTGCTCCCAGCTGCCGTAGGTCTTCCCGCGCTCCCAGCTGCCCCCGGCTTGGCTGCCGTGCCGGCGTTCCCAACTGCCACTCTGCGTCTGCCGGTGTTCCCAGCTGCCGAAGGCTCTCCCGGTGCCACTACTGGTCCGCTGTCTCTTCTCCCAGCTGCCCGTGGCCTGCTTGCGCTCCAGGCTCCCTCCGCCGCTTGGGCGTCCCTCGGACCCACCTCGGGACATCTTCCAGTCCAGGCTGCAGATGGTGTGGCGCCGTTCCATGGGACAGCCCAGCTGCCGTACGTCCGGGGCTCTCTTCTCGACGGCGGCTCCTGCAGGATATTTCTTGTCCAGTTTCGGGACTCCGGGACAAAGGTCCAGGGTGCCACCTGCAGGAACTGGATCAACGCCCAGGCCTGGCAGAAGGAGAAACAGAAGGAAGTCAGCCTAAGAGACCAATAATGACCATGTTACTAGTTTGGGAGATGAAATGTCTGCAAGAAAACCACCAGGCTCAGAGAGCACCAAGGACCCCACAGTCATCATCGTCGTCGTCGTCGTCCTCCTCCTCCTCTTCCTTCTCCTCCTCTTCCTCCTCCTCCTCCTCCTCCTCTATACAAACCCCCCCCCCTTCTAGCACTGATGATGTTCTCTAATTGGGTAATAAAATGTCTGCAAGAAAACAATGAAGCTCAGAGAGCACCAAGGACCCCAGAGCCCTTC
The DNA here is from genome assembly GCF_001527695.2 of Protobothrops mucrosquamatus. Lineage (NCBI taxonomy): Eukaryota > Metazoa > Chordata > Lepidosauria > Squamata > Viperidae > Protobothrops > Protobothrops mucrosquamatus. The sequence goes on along the minus strand of NW_015389803.1, from coordinate 46,184 downwards.
CTCCTTCTCCTTCTCCTCCTCCTCCCCCCACAAACCCCCCTAGGGTCTCTTGCTTGAGCAGGGGGCTGGACTAGATAGAAGACCTCCAAGGGCCCTTCCAACTCAATTCTGATTCTGATTCTTTGTGCTTCTGATGGTGTCTGGGCACCAGAGGGCGCCCTTGGCCCACACGCTGCAGCCAGGTTGCCCTGCAAGGGGTCAGGAAGCAGCCCTACAGTTGGGGATAAGAGGCAGCGAAGTGATGCCTGCAGGGGCTCAACTGGACCCCGCCTCCCGAACCAGCTGGGCTCTGGCATCAGGACCCTCCAGTGAGCGCTCCCAGCCTCCCTGTCTGGGTCGAGTCCTGTTCCAGCCATGGCTCCAGCTGTGCTGGGCTTCCCTCTTTCTGCTCTCTCACCTTTGATGATGATGATGATAATAATAATAATGATGATGATGATGATGATGATAAAGTTAGAAGGGACCTTGGAGGTCATCTAGTCCAACCCCCTGCTCAGGCAGGAAACCCTACACCATTTCGGACCAATGGCTGTCCAGTCTATTCTTCAAGACTTCCAGTGTTGGAGCATTCACCGCTTCTGGAGGCAGGTTCTTCCACTGGTTAATTGTTCTCACTGTCAGGAAGTTTCTCCTTAGTTCTAAGTTGCTTCTCTCTTTTGTTAGTTTCCATCCATTGCTTCTTGTCCTGCCTTCAGGCGCTTCGGAGAATAGCTTGACTCCTTCTTCTTTGGGGCAGCCCCTGAGATACTGGATCACTGCTATCCTGTCCCCCCTCGTCCTTCTCTTCATTAGACAGACCCAATTCCAGCAGCCGTTCCTTATATGTTTTAGCCTCCAGTCCCCTAATCCAGTGCCCCGCCAGCAGAATGGATTTTGGATTTTGGATTTTTAATGCCACCGTCTCTTTCACACACACGCACTTACACACAGACACTTACACACACACACACACACACACACAAACACACACTTTCCTTGGCGTTTAGACTGGCATCTCCAGAGACTCCTTACCATGCTTACGAAGGAATCTGCCAAACCTGGAAGGGAAAAGGACATTTGCCATAAAAACGGTGGAGCCGGCAGCCTCGGAAGCCGGAACTGCAGGCGAGGAAGCCATAAGGACATGGACCCAGCCCTGATGCTGTTCTTGTTGATGATGATGAAGAAGAGGAGGATGAATAATACTAATAATACTAATAATACTTTAATTTATACCCCGCCCTTCTCCCGAGGGACTCAGGGAGATGAGATGAAGGAGGAGGATGATCTGACTTGGACCTGGACCTGCTCCTGATTTTGGACTGGCACCTGGATCTGGATCAAGACCTGGACCTGGACCTGCATCTAGATCTGGACCCCGGATTTGAGTTTAGATAATGGATCAGGACCTGGATCTGAGTCTGTACCTGGTCCTCGTTCTACACCTGAACCTGGAACGGGGTCTAGATCTTTGGTTGGATCTAGACCTGGAACTGGATCTATACCTGGACCTAGGCCTTGGCTTGGATCTGTGACCTATACCAGGACCTGGATCCAGATCTGGTTCAGGATCTAAATCAGGACCTGGACTTGGATCCAGATCTGAATCCAGACATGGTCCTCATTCTAGAGCTAGACCTGGACTGGGATCTAGATCTTTGGCTCAATCTAGACCTGGAACTGGATCGAGACTTGAACCTAGGCCAGGGGTGGGGAACTTTAGCTCTTTTATGACTTGTGGATGTCAACTATCAGAATTCCCAGCATGGCTGGCTCAGGAATTCTGGGAGTTGAAGTCCACAAGTCCACATCATAAAAAAGCCAAGGTTCCCCACCCCTGGCCTAGGCCTTGACTTGGATCTCTATCTTGACCTGGACCAGGACCTGGATCCAGATCCGGTTCGGGATCTAGATCCGGACCTGGACCTGGATCCAGACTTGGATCTGGACCCAGACTTGGATCTGGACTTTGTCCTGATTTGAGACCTGAGCAGGACCTGGACCTGATCCAGATCTTGGCCCAAGGCCTGCAAATTGGGGGCGGGAAGAGTTGGGGCAGGCAAGAGACGCAGCCAATCAAAAGGAGCCTCTCCCTTGTAACAGCCAACTTAAGTGAGGAGAGGCATAATGTCAAGGTAATGATTTAGGAGCTAACCAGCTGATGTAATGTAAGATGGATGACGTAATGTTGGGAATGACTCAGCAGGGTTTATGTCCCTTTAAGAGCCAGCAGGGTCTGTATCTCTTTAAGAGCCCTGTATAAAAGGGAAGGCTTTGCTGATGTCTCTCTCTCTCTTCTCTGTTTCCTGCTGTAACTGTGTGTGGTGGAGACTGCTGCATTAACACGTGTATGTATATTGTTCCCGGTGTATGATATTGTAGATAGTGTAAGATAAACCACCATTTAATATAGACCACTGTTGACTGTGTTTACTCCTGAGTTATCTCAGCGCAATAAGACTGTGCACGCTCTGACACGTAAGGAGTTCCCACCCAGCTTCCCCCATAATCTCCCATCCTCCACAGCGCACCTGTCTTCAGCACCAGCAGGTGCAGTGCATCGTCCCTCAGGTAGGAAGCCGCAGCAATTTCATGGGTCGGGATCCTAAGGATGAGCTCCTCATTGTCCCGCCAGGTGAGCAGCAGGCAACGGGCAGAGAGACTCAGGATGCTGTCCTGCTCAGGTGTGGTCTTCAGCGGCAGCTCCTTCAGTTGCTGCGGGAGGAGCAAAAGCAGCCAAAGTTAGGGAAAACTCAGGGGTGACATAGCCCCGGCATCCCACGCAGACCCCCTTTGCGGCATGAGATTCCCCACTCTCCTCAGCTCTTCCAATTCCTTGGACAACCACTGGATCCCAAGGGCAAAAAAAAGTAGGATTTTTTTTTGTAGAAAGATGCAGGCGGGACCAAGAGTCCAGAGGATCAGAGAATTCCCCTTGGTTGGCTGCAAATTCCAAGGAAGAACAAAAACGAATAGAAGTTTCCAATTTCCTTTGCAGCAGATTATAGAATTTATCTCTCACTGCAGAGCAGGGGGGGGGTCTCCAAAGTTGGCAACTTTAAGATGGGTGGACTTCAACTCCCAGAATTCCCCAGCCAGCCATGCTTGAAGCCCATAGGTATGAAAGTTGCCAAGTTTGGAAGACCTAGGCCAGTGATGGCGAACCTTTTAGAGACCGAGTGCCCAAACTGCAACCCAAAACCCACTTATGTATCATCGGGTGCCGGGTGGGCGTGGCCCAGTGGGTGGGTGTGACCAATTGTGTGGGCGTGGCCCAGTGGGTGGGCATGGCTGCGGTTGTAACGGCATACTGGGTGGGACTAAAAAGTTCAATCAATCAATTCCAACTTTGCAAGATCTTTTTTTTTCCCCGCGAGAAGTTGAAATTGATTGATTGATTGAACCTTTTTTTTTGTTTTTGCACACGGCAGCGGAGGCCTAAAGTGAAAAGGTTTTATAAAACCCAGCTGAAGGCCTAGGATGGCATGCGTGTCCACGAAAAGGGCTCTGCGTGCCACCTGTGGCACGCGTGCCATAGATTCGCCACCACGGACCTAGGCATTTTATGACCCCACCCCTAGGCTACATCTGGCCCTTTGGCTATCCCTCTCCAGCCAGGTGAGGTCAATCAGAAATTAGAAACCAGATATAAAAAAGGGAATTTCTTTTATTTTGAAAGCCACTTTTTTTTTCAATTTACACATGTGCGTGCGTGCCTATGCACCTTCACAACTCTCTTGTTTCAGCCCTCCACAAAAGTCCCAGAGTCTCATATGTCCCTTTGTCAAAATTAATTGCCCATTCAAAAAAAAACCCAACCCTCACTTTTTTCCTGTTATCCAGCTATTTTTTTTAACGATCACACTCACAAGTGTCTGGAGGAATATCCTGGCTGGGCAGGTGACGTTTTGTGTACTTTTTGTGCGCAAATGACGCAATCTCGTTAGCTGAGACTGCAAATGTTCTCCTGCTCAGCCAATCTCATGGTACACATGTTGTACTTTGACAATCAAGGTTGATTGGATTTGATTTGCAAACATTAGTTCAGAATTAGACGCAATCTCCCTGCTCCATTTGTCCTTTCCGCTAATACAGAGAGTCCTCGACTTACAATCATTCGATTAGCGACCGTTTGAAGTTGCACTGAAGAAAGCAACTTACAACTGGTCCTCACAGTTACGACCGGCACAGCGGCCCGACAGTCATGTGATCAAAAGTCGAGGATTAAATGTAGAGTGTTTCTCAACTGAACAGCATTAAGATGGGTGGACCAGCTCACCTTGCTGACTAGGGAATTCTGGGAGTTGAAGTCCCCCATCTTCAAGTGGCTGAGGTTGAGACACATGGATCTGGCTGGGGAATTCTGGGAGTTGAAGTCCACTTAGCTTCAAGTGCTGAGGTTGAAACACATGGATCTGGCTGGCGAATTCTGGGAGTTGAAGTCCCCCCATCTTCAAGTGGCTGAGGTTGAGACACATGGATCTGGCTGGGGAATTCTGGGAGTCCTCAACTTATGACCAAAATCTCTTTTGCTGAGACATTTAAGTGAGTTTTGCCCCATTTTATGAACCTTCTTGCCTCAGTTGTTAAGTGAATCACTGCAATTGTTAATAACACGGTCATTAAGTGAATCTGTCTTTTCCCCATTGACGTTCTTGGTCAGAAGGTCGCAAAGGGGATCATGTGACCCCCCGGAGACCCTGCAACCGTCATAAGTACATGCCAGTTGCTAAGCGTCCGAATTTTGATCACATGACTACGGGGGTTATGCAACTATCGTAAGGGTGAAAATGGTCAGAAGTCACTTGTAATTCCTAACGGTCACTAAACAAATTGTTGTTAAGTCGAGGACTATTTTCACAGTTAATTGAGCAACATGAAAGCAACATGAGAACAATTAGTCAGTGGAACTACTTGCCTCCAGAAGGTGTGAATGCTCCAACACTGGAAGTTTTTAAGAAGAGTCTGGACAGCCATTTGTCCGAAATGGAATAGGGTTTCCTGCCTGAGCAGGGGGTTGGACTAGATGACCTCTATAATTAACAACTAGCTTTCAAGAAGAGACTGGACTGCCCTCTGTCAGAAATGGTGTAGGGTCTCCTGCTTGGCCGGAGGGTTGGACTAGATGACTTCCAAGGTCCCTTCCAACTTTATTATTATTATTATTATTATTGTTGTTGTTGTTGTTGTTGTTGTTGTTATTATTATTATTATTATTATTATTATTATTATTATTATTATTATTATTATTAACAACTAGCTTTGAAGAAGAGACTGGACTGCCAACTGCTGGAAACCGTGTAGTGTCTCCTGCTTGGGCAGGGGGTTAGACTAGATGACCTCCAAGGTCCCTTCCAAACTCTGTTATTCTAATTCTAATTCTAATAGGATTGAAGCACATCGTGGGGTTACCCTCGCGGTATCCAAAAGCTGCAACAATTCGTCCCGGCTGGAGGGGTTCAGGGAGCTGTTCACCCAGGTCAAGTGGCCTAAAAACTGAGGCGAAAAAAAAGAGAAAAAGGAATGAGAAAAGATCAAAATGAAAGAGGAGTAAATATTATTTTTTTTAAAGGGAGAATTTACGGTTAGCACAGCCTGCGTGAATCAGGAACACATCTCCCGCTTTCTTTTGTTTCGGGCTGCTTTCATCGTTCAGGATGTTCATAAATTGGGGATTTTGGCCGCAATTCAGGCTTGGGGTGGGGGGAGAGCGGGAAAAATGGTTCTGGCCTGGCCCATTTTGCACAGATCCTTTTCAAAATGAGATTTATTTCCACTTTATTTGGTTCAGCCTCCCTAAAGTTTCTTTCAGGTTTGGCCCTCTCCCTAAAACTGCTCAGCCCCCCCCAATTCCCCTCTGAGTTGCCCCAAGACCCCAAAGCAGGGGTCTGCAAAGTTGGCCCTTTGATGACTTGTGGACTTCAACTCCCAGAATTCCTCACCCAGCGTGCCTGGCTGAGGAATTCTGGGAGTTGAAGTCCACAAGTCATCAAAGAGCCAAGTTTGAGGACCTCTGTTCTATAGAATATATAAGGCAGGTATGAGTATTTTGAGGAAATCCTGAAGGAACATTCTGGAAAAAAAGAGTAGATAGAGGCCTAGTTCAGATTTTTGTGGGCTGCTTTGTGGCTCTGCGGCTGGGAGATAGGTAATTATCACTAAATGTAGAACAAGGGTAAGATTTCTGCTTTTTTCCCCCTCATAAAGAATGTAATACAGGTCTATAGTCCTAAACCAGGGATCTTCAAAGTTGGCCCTTTCGTGACTGGTGGACTTCAACTCCCAGAATTCCTCAGCCAGCGTGCCTGGCTGAGGAATTCTGGGAAGTCCACAAGCAGGGGGTCTTCAAACTTGGCCCTTTTATGACTTGTGGACTTCAACTCCCAGAATTCCTCAGCCAGCGTGCCTGGCTTAGGAATTCTGGGAGTTGAAGTCCCCAAATCATGAAAGGGCCAAGTTTGAAGACCCCTGGCTTAGGGTATTATTTCTAGATGGCTGGGGAATTATGGGAGTTGAAGTCCCCAAGTCATGAAAGGGCCAAGTTTGAAGACCCCTGGCTTAGGGTATTGTTTCTAGATGGCTGGGGAATTATGGGAGTTGAAGTCCCCAAGTCATGAAAGGGCCAAGTTTGAAGACCCCTGGCTTAGAATATTGTTTCTGGATGGCTGGGGAATTATGGGAGTTGAAGTCCATCCATGCTGACAGGAATTTTAGGATAAGTCCATCCATGCTGACTGGGGAATTCTGGGAGTTGAAATCCATCCACGCTGACAGGAATTTTAGGATAAGTCCATCCATGCTGACTAGGGAATTCTGGGAGTTGAAGTCCATCCATGCTGACTGGGGAATTCTGGGAATTGAATATTCATGCTGGCTGGGGAATTCTGGGAGTTGAAGTCCAGAAGTCATAAAAGGGCCAAGTTTGAAGACCCCTGCCTCAAAGCAACCCCATCCCATAAAATGGGAAGTCCTCGTCTTACATCCACATGCAGCGACCATTTTTTCACACGACCATTGCAGCATTTCCTGCGATCACGTGATCAAAATTGAGACGCTTGGCAACTGACATTACTTAGGACCAGTTGCGGCGTCCCGGAGTCACGTGAGTCCCGGAGTCACGTGAGTCCCAGAGTCACGTGAGTCACGTGAGTCACGTGAGTCCCGGAGTCACGTGAGTCCCGGAGTCCCCTTTTGCAGCCTTCTGACCAGCAAAGCCAATGGGGAAGGCGGAGTCGCTTAACAACCGCCTTACTCTCTTAACGGCCACAGCGATTCACTTAACAACCGTGGCAAGCAGAGTCGTAAAAATGGGGCAAAGCTGAACTAAACCGCCGCCTCGCTTAGCAACGGAAAGTTTGGGCTCGGTGGTGGTCGTAAGCCGAGGACTCCCAATCCAGGAGTGGGTTCTCCCCGCTGGGGGGGCACCAGGTTGCAGAAGTCAACAACTAATCTGCAAACTCAGTCACTGGCGGTTATAAAGTGAATCAGCATTGTGACCAAACCTGGTTTTTTTTACAGGTGGTCGTGAAGAGAACATCGCAGTTTTTAAACAAGCTGATTGTTCCCTATGGGGCATTTTTTGCAGGAGGAGGAGGAGGAAGAGGAGGAGGAGGAGGAGGAGGAGGAGGTGGAAGAAAAAGAGGAGGAGGACTTGATGCTCCTTGAGCTTGGATCTTTTCTTGCAGACGTTTCATGACCCAACCAGGTAACATCATCAGTGCTAGAAGGAAATGGGGGGAGGAGGAGGAGGAGGAGGAGGAGGAGGAAGGACTGTGGGGTCCTTGGTGCTCTCTGAGTTTGGTGGTTTTCTTGCAGATGTTTCCTGACCAGACTAGGTAACATCAGCAGTGCTAGTAGGGTGGTGGGGTTTGTAATAAAACATCTGCAAGAAAACAACCTCTGAGAGCACCAAGGAATCCCAGGAGTGGGGTTTGCAGGGAGGAGGAGGAGGAGGAGGAGGAGGATGACGACGACGACAACTGTGGAGTCCTTGGTGCTCTCTTAGCTGGGTGGTTTTCTTGCAGACATTTCATTACGCAAACTTGGTAACATCATCAGTGCTAGAAGGGAGTGGGATATGCAGGGAGGAGGGAGGGAGGGAGGGAGGGAGGCAGGAAGAAGAAGAAGAAGACGAAGAAGACGAAGAAGAAGAAGAAGAAGAAGAAGAAGAAGAAGAAGAAGAAGAAGAAGAAGAAGAAGAAGAAGAAGAAGAAGAAGAAGAAGAAGAAGAAGAAGAAGAAGAAGAAGAAGAAGAAGAAGAAGAAGAAGCGGAGGAGGAGGAGGAGGAGGACTGTGGAGGAGAACTTGATGCTCCCTGAGCTTGGATCTTTTCTTGCAGACGTTTCATGACCCAACTAGGGAACATCATCAGGGCTAGGAGAGTGCTGGGCTTTGTAATAAAATGTCTGCAGGAAAACAATCAGAGAGCAACCCCCCCCCCCAGGTTGGCAGACTTGGCAGAGGGGCGAAGAAAGACGCTGTGGGAACGGACTGAGCTTGCTGGCTCCCCCCCGGCTCCCTCTGGGGGTGCCCCCCCTCCGGTGCTCACCTTCACCTCTTTTTCCACATAGTCCTGCAGCAGAATCTGGGGGTCAATGAGGTAGTCTGGGGGGTACAGAGGCACGGAGTGGAGGGGCCGCCGGCGACACACGTTGCCCTTGAGCGCTTGCTTGCGGGAGGCCTTCGGGAAGACCAGGCGCTTGATGGGGGACACGAATCCCTGCAAGGGGGAACGGAGAGGCAGGGGGGGGTGTCACCGAGCTGGCATCGCCCCCCCCAGCACCACCCGGCAGTGGGTGGCAAAGCCTGGATGGCAGCAGGACCGGCGGAGGATGGCAAGACAGCAAGAACGGTGCCGAGCAGACGGTGAGGGCTGCAGATGGCCGTGCCCACTCTCCTCAAGGCCGTGCCAAGAAAGAGGAAGGCAGCTCTGATGCGATGCTAGGGTGGTGGATCCTGCAGAGGAGAACAAGAGGGGGGGGGAGGAGGAGGAGGAGGAGGAAGAGGAGGAGGAGGAGGAAGAAGAAGCAGGTGCAACTTTGCTTCTTGCTTTTCTGAGAAAGGGGGAGGGGAGAAGGGGAAAGGGAAGGGAGAGGAGGAGAAGGAAAAGGAGAGGAAGAGGAGGAGAGGAAGAAGAAGAAGAAGAAGAAGAAGAAGAAGAAGAAGAAGAAGAAGAAGAAGAAGAAGAAGAAGAAGAAGAAGAAGAAGAAGAAGAAGAAGAAGAAGAAGAAGAAGAAGAAGAAGAAGAAGAAGAAATAACGACTCATCCCCTCCCCTTCTTCTTCCAAGAGGTCAGGTTTTACACTACCCCTAAGTCTCCCCCCTGTCTTTCAAATGGGAGGGGCACCATTCCTCCACCCCCTGAGGTGCCTGATACAAAGGCTGGGGGTGGGGGGGAGGGAGAGAGAGAGAGAGAGAGAAAAAGAGAAAAAGAGAGAGAACAGAGAGAAAGAGAGAGAAAAGAGAGAAAAGAGAGAGAAAGAAAGAGAGAAAGAGAAAGAGAGAGAGTGGAGGGAGAGAGAGGAGAGAGAAAGAGAGAGAGAGAAGAGAGAAAGAAAGAGAGAGAGAGAGAAAGAGAGAGAAAGAGAGAGAGAAGAGGGAGAGAGAAAGAGAGAGAAGAGAGAGAGACAGAAAGAGAGAAAAAGAGAAAAAGAGAGAACAGAGAAAGAGAGAAAAGAGAGAAAAGAGAGAGAGAAAGAGAGAGAGAGGAGGGAGAGAGAGGAGAAAAAGAAAGAGAGAGAAGAGAGAGAAAGAGAGAGAAGAGGGAGAAAGAGAGAAGAGAGAGAAAGAGAGAGAAAAGAGAGAGAGAAAGAGAGAGAGANGGGGGGGGGAGAAACCCTACTCCCAGGTCCTCGTGGGTCATCACCTGGGCAGGTTGCCTCCTCACCTGAGCTGGCAGCCTCCAGACCGAACAAGCTACAACCCCCCACCCTTCCCAGCCATTGTCATCCAGCCCCTTAGAGAACCCCAGCACGGAACAACAGCTACTACATGGTGGTAGTGGGGACTATCCAGCAAAGGGTCATCTAGGGCCGGGGTCCCCAACCCCCCCGGTCCGTGGACCAGTACCGGGCCACAGCATGCCAGCAACCGGTCCACACAAACAAGCAAGGCCCCATCCGCGGGATGCAGGCAGCACACAAAACCACACACCCTCTGGTGTGCAGAAAAACCTCTCTGCACAGAACCGGTCCCTGGTGCCCAAAAGGTTGGGGACCTCTGATCTAGTGGCTAAATCTTGGCTCAAGGCACTAGCCCCTGAGGTGGAGAAGAAACACAGCGAGGTGACCCAGCCAGGTGGCGTTTATGAAACCGGCGTCGGATGCTGGGACCTGCTTAAGTCACCCGTGCAGGTGGCAAGAGGTGTAACTACAGGTAAGCCCCTTGACTTAACGACCCCAGTCCAGCCCAAAATTTCTGCTGCCCCATTTTACGACCTTTCTTGCCACACTCGTGATGGGAACGGCTGCCTTTGTCTGAAAAACTTGTAGGGTTTCCTGCCTGAGCAGGGGGTTGGACTAGAAGACCTCCGGGGACCCTTCCGACTCTGTTTTTTCTATTCCATTCTCCTCTATACCCCCCCCCCATAAAGACCCCATTTGTGGTCTTATCCTGCCTACCTTTTTCCCTTTCTTCGCTTCGTACTCCATGGCCTCTGCGTGCTCAGCTCCGTCCCCGGGAAGACGCCTCTTCCTCTACGCCATTCCAGCCTTTGTTCTCCCATCCTGTCTGGGGAAACTCCGCCAGCTCTGGGCCCTGATGTCACACGGCCCCCCGGCCTGCCCCGTCCTGTCCTGGATCTGCGGAGGCCGGGCCCGCTCGGAGGGACCGGGGATGCTGGGGGAGCTGTGCCCACCGGATGCATTGGCCGTGAGGGTGGAGGGGGCGCCTGGTTGGGGTTAGGGACTGCGGGAGAGGAGGGGGGGTCTTGCTGATGCTCCCTGACTTTCTGGGGGTCTTCCCCACAAAGGCCTTTAAAACTGGATCGTGGTTTACACTTCTGAAAGATCTCTTGCTTTCGTTTTGCTTGTCCTTCTTTCCATCCTTCCGTCCATCCATACCTCCACTCATCCCTTCACCAATCCATCGATCCATGGATCCTTCGATGCATCGATTCATCCAATCTTCCTTCCTTCCTTCCTTCCTTCCTTCCTTCCTTCCTTCCTTCCTTCCTTC
>NW_015389803.1:29664-33423 GCF_001527695.2 Protobothrops mucrosquamatus | reverse complement strand
TCCTTCCTTCCTTCCTTCCTTCCTTCCACCCACCCACCCACCCACCCACCCACCCATCCTGCAAGAGAAGGTCTCCCCATCCACTTTCTCAGGCACTTTAAGACGGGTGGGCTTCGACTCCCAGAATCCCCCAGCCAGTCTGGCCTTCAGCACCATCTAGTCTAGGCAAGTGAGACCAGGGCAGGGGTCTCTGCAGAGGGGATCCAAAAAGTAAACGTAATCACAGCCCGGAGCCTTTAACACCCACCAGATGGAGCCACCACCATTTTTTGACATGTGTGTGTGTGTGTACGCACACATATAGCAGTTCTGATTAGCTGTACGTTTTATCTTTTTTTTAATGTACATTTTCCGTCCTAGCTGGCAGCTGCCCAGAACTGTTTAAGAATTGGATGATGTAAAGGGAAGTAGGAATAACCTTCAGGAAAAAAGAAAATTTAGTCCAAAGCAGGAAAGTAATTTGAGAGAACATCTTAGGCAGGAACCGCCCCCCCCCCAGTCCCCATGAACGCAAGGAGAGGGAGGGGATGTTCCAACTTGGAAGAATAGAATAGAATAGAATAGAATAGAATAGAATAGAATAGAATAGAATAGAATAGAATAGAATAGAATAATAAATGGAATAGAATAAGAAAACAGTGAATAGAATAGAATAGAAAATAGTGAATAGAATAGAGTAGAGTAGAATAGAACAGAATAGAATAGAATAGAATAGAACAGAATAGAATAGAAATATAGAATAGAATAGAATAGAATAGAATAGAATAGAATAGAATAGAATAGAATAGGATAGGATAGGGTAGGGTAGAGTAGAGTAGAGTAGAGTAGAGTAGAGTAGAGTAGAATAGAATAGAATAGAATAGAATAGAATAGAATAGAATAGAATAGAATAGAATAGAATGATAAATGGAATAGAATAAGAAAATAGTGAATAGAATAGAATAGAAAATAGTGAATAGAATAGAGTAGAGTAGAATAGAACAGAATAGAACAGAATAGAAATATAGAATATAATAGAATTGAATATAATAGAATAGAATTGAATAGAGTAGAGTAGAGTAGAGTAGAGTAGAGTAGAGTAGAGTAGAGTAGAGTAGAATAGAATAGAATAGAATAGAATAGAATGATAAATGGAATAGAATAAGAAAATAGTGAATAGAATAGAATAGAAAATAGTGAATAGAATAGAATAGAATAAAGTAGAATAGAATAGAATAGAAATATAGAATAGAATAGAGTAGAGTAGAATAGAACAGAATAGAATAGAATAGAATAGAACAGAATAATAAATGGAATAGAATAAGAAAATAGTGAATAGAATAGAATAGAAAATAGTGAATAGAATAGAATAGAATAGAATAGAATAGAATAGAATAGAATAGAATAGAATAGAGTGGAATAGAATAGAATAGAAATATAGAATAGAATAGAATAGACAGATTGTAGAATAGAATAGAATAGAAATATAGAATAGAAATATAGAATAGAATAGACAGATTGTAGAATAGAATAGAATAGAAATATAGAATAGAATAGAATAGAATAGAATAGAATAGAATAGAATAGAAGGGACCTTGGAGGTCTTCTAGACCAGCCCCCTGCTCAAGCAGGAGAACCTATACCATTTCAGACAAGTGACTGTCTGGTCTCTTCTTAAAAACCTCTTTTTTTAAACTCTCTAATCAGCTCAATGACAGCTTTGTTCACACATCTTTGTTTGCGTGTGTGTGTGTCTATATTGTGTCTAAAAAAACGAGCGCTCAGATTTTATCCAGGTGCTCCTTCCCACAACTTGGAACGTGAATGTGCCACAGAGGAGGAGAACATTAAAAATAGGATCAGATCTGCTGAAGGGTGTGGGGATCCTGTTCCTTCTTTCCCAGGGGATCGAGAAGAAGCCTTGATCTCAATAGTGCCCTCCGTCTGATCTGGGGAAAGCCTGGTGTGTTTTCACGGGCAAAAATCGGCAACCTGCAACAACAAGACAGGGCAGCCCAAACAAACCCAGTCAGACGATGGCTGTCACTGTGGCTAGAAGACTCTGGGAGGATTCTCCCTCCATACGGACCACTGATCCATGGATTAATCATTGGTCATTGAAAGGCTAGAAAATACTTATAGCTCGGGTTTTAGGTTTTTGGCAGTGGTTTGCTCTTCAAGCTTGTTTCAAGCGTGCTCAAGCAGGAGACCCTACACCAGGGGTAGGCAACCGTGGCTCTTTTATGACTCGTGGACTTCAACGCCCAGAATTCCTGAGCCAGCATAGCTCAGCTTGGAAACTCTCCCTTTCCCCTCAGCGTGGCTGGCTCAGGAATTCTGGGAGTTGAAGTCCACGAGTCATGAGGGGGCCATAGTTCCCCTATGCTGGCTCAGGAATTCTGGGAGTTGAAGTCCACGAGTCACGAGGGGGCCATAGTTCCCCCATGCTGGCTCAGGAATTCTGGGAGTTGAAGTCCATAAGCCATGAGGGGGCCATAGTTCCCCCATGCTGGCTGAGGAATTCTGGGAGTTGAAGTCCATAAGCCATGAGGGGGCCATAGTTCCCCCACGCTGGCTGAGGAATTCTGGGTGTTGAAGTCCACGAGTCATGAGGGGGCTGTAGTTCCCCAGCCTTGCTTCTAGACCAGGGGTAGGCAACCTTGGCTCTTTTATGACTTGTGGACTTCAACTCCCAGAATTCCCGAGCCAGCATGGGGGAACTATGGCCCCCTCATGACTTGTGGACTTCAACTCCCAGAATTCCTGAGCCAGCATGGGGGAATGATGGCCCCCTCATGACTTGTGGACTTCAACTCCCAGAATTCCTGAGCCAGCATGGGGGAACTATGGCCCCCTCATGACTCGTGGACTTCAACTCCCAGAATTCCTGAGCCAGCATGGCTCAGCTTGGAAACCTCTCCCTTTCTCCTCAGCATGGCTGGCTCAGGAATTCTGGGAGTTGGAGTCCACACGTCTTAAAGTTGCTGAGGTCGAGAAACAATGGACTAGGCCAGGGGTAGGCCACCTTGGCTCTTTTATGACTCGTGGACTTCAACTCCCAGAATTCCTGAGCCAGCATGGCTCAGCTTGGAAACCTCTCCCTTTCCCCTCAGCATGGCTCGCTCAGGAATTCTGGGAGTTGAAGTCCAGGAGTCATAAAAGAGCCAAGGTTGCCTACCCTTGCCCTACACCATTTCAGACAAGTGACTGTGCAGCCTCTTCTTAAAAACCTCCAGTGATGGAGCACCCACTACATCTGGAGGCAGGTTGTTCCACTGGTTAATTGTCCTCACTGTCAGGAAGTTTCTCCTTAGTTCCAGGTTGCTTCCCTCCTTGATTAGTTTCCATCCGTTGCTTCTTGTCCTGCCTTTCAGGTGCTTTGGGGAATAGCTTGACTCCCTCTTCTTTGTGGCAGCCCCTCAAGTATTGGAATATTGCTATCATGTCGCCCCTATTTCTTCTTTTCTTGAGACTAGCCAAACTCAAGTCCTGCAGCCGTTCTTTGTAGTTTTTAACCACCAGGCCTTGGATCATCTTAGTTGCTCTTCTCTGAATTATTTCCAAACTCTCAACATCTTTTTTGTGATGTGGTGACTAAAATTGGCTGCAGTGTTCCAGGTGTGGCCTCACTAGGGCTTTATAAAGGGGTACTAATACCTCGCATGATCTTGATTCTATGCCTCTGTTTATACAACCCAGGATTGCATTAGCTTTTTTGGCTGCTGCTGCACACGGCCGGCTCACGGTCAAGCGATTGTTCACTAGATAGATAGATAGATA
>NW_015389803.1:25401-28132 GCF_001527695.2 Protobothrops mucrosquamatus | reverse complement strand
CCAACAAACATGTGGTTGCATTCAGCCCTCCCAAGACCCTGTCCACATCCTCGGGAGCAACAGAGTCAAACTCCTCCCATATAACCGTCTCAAGACCTGCTTCCGTCTCCTCCCCCTGGGCCAACCAGTCGGAGTCCAAGCCTTCCCGGATCCGAGCGACTTTGTCATACAGATATTGTGCAAAATCCTCGGCCCTCCTTAATGTGGAATAAAAGGTTGGATCTACCAGAAGCCCCCTTCACTCACCGTGGGAATTGCCGGGGTTGAGAAGAGTTACTGAATTTTGATTGCGTGACCACAGGGACCACATGGTGGTAAGTATGAAAACCGGTCCTCCCTCACTTTTTTCAGGGTGTTGTAACTTTAAATGGGCACTAAACTAATGGTTATAAGTGAACAACTATAATTTGCCTTCATTTTCCTACAAGCTCATCCTGGCCTGAATCTATGAGACTTTTTTTATTTCAGAACAAAATAAAATTTATTAGGTACATTAAAACACACCCATGGAGAAAGGTGAGGAGGGTGGGGAGGAAGAGAAAGAAAGGAAGGAAGGAAGGAAGGAAGGAAGGAAGGAAGGAAGGAAGGAAGGAAGGAAGGAAGGAAGGAAGGAAGGAAGGAAGGATGGGTGAATGGATGGGTGGATGGAGGGAGGGAGGGAAGAAAGAAAGAAACAGAAAGAGAGAGAGAGAGAGAAGACAGGGAAAGAGAGAGAGGAGAGAGAGAAAGAGAAAAAGACAAAAAGCGAAAGAGAAGAGAAAGAGAGAAATAGAAAAGAGAGGCAAAGAGAGAGAATAAGAGAAAGAAAAAAGAAAGAGAAGAGAAAGAAAAAGAGAGAAAAAGAAGAGAGAGAAGAAAGAAAGACACATAGAGAGAAAGATAGAAGGCGAAGAGAGAAAGTGAAAGAGAATTAGAGAAAGAAAAGAAAAACAGAAAGAAAAGATAGAGAGAAGACAGAAAGAAGACAGAAAGAAAGAGAAGAGACAGAAAGACAGAAAAAAGAGAGAAGAGAGAGAAAGAAGAAAAAGACAGATAGAAGGAGAAAAAGAGAAGAGATAGAAAGACAGAAAGAAAAGAGAGAAGAGAGAGAGAAAAAAGAAAAAGACAGGTAGAAAGAAAAAAAGAGAAGAGAGACAAAGAAAAAAGAAGAGAGGAGAGAGAGACAGAAAGAAAAGAGAGAAGAAAGAAGAGAGAGAGAAAGAAGAAAAAGACAGAGAAAGAGAAAAAGAGAAGAGACAGAAAGAAAAGAAAGGAGAGAGAAAGAAGAAAAAGACATAGAAAGAGAAAAAGAGAAGAGACAGAAAGAAAAGAGAAGAGAGGAGAGAGAGAGACAGAAAGACAGAAAGAAAAGAGAGAAGAGAGAAGAGAGAAAGAAGAAAGACAGATAAAAAGAGAAGAGACAGAAAGAAAGAAAAGAGAGAAGAGAGAAGAGAAAGAAGAAAAAGACAGAAAGAGAAAAAGAGAAGAGACAGAAAGACAGAAAGAAAAGAGAGAAGAGAGTGAAAGAAGAAAAAGACAGATAGAAAGAAAAAAAGAAAAGAGAGACAGAAAGAAAAGAGAAGAGAAAAGAGAGAGAGAGAGAAAGACAGACAGAGAGAGACAGAGACAGAGACAGAAAGACAGAAAGAGAAGAAAAAGAGAACAAATCCTGGCTGATTTTGCATACATACATACATAGATAGATAGATAGATAGATAGATAGATAGATAGATAGATAGATAGATAGATAGATACATACATACATACATACATACATACATACATACATACATACATACATACATACATACATACATACATACCTTTGCTGTCCCAGAAATTTCTCCTGGCCTAAATCTATGGGACCTGCTTTATTTCATAATAAAATAAAAATTGCCAGGTCCTGAAATAATCAGTTTCTCTCTGCCAAAACACCAAGAAAGAAATTATGCACTCAGATGTCTGCCTGTCTGTAGGTCTCCTGGGAGCTTTTGAGCAAGACCCCCCCCAAAAAAGAAGTCCTTTAGATCTGATATTCATATTCTGAATTTAGGGACCAGGATTGACCCACCGTGGCTCCCAGCCACCAAGATGGCTCAAATTCACCTAACCCGTTTCTAAACCTTCCAAGCAAGATGGCCATGCCAGCTCTTGTGGCCGTGAGTCCCAGAGGGGAATGGCCTATGGACAGAAGAGATTCACGTGATGGAATTGTGCTAAAGCAAAAAACAAAAATCTGGGGGCAGATTTTTGTTTGAATTCAGGAGATCCTTAAAAAGGAATACCCAACAGAAACTAGAAATTTCTAGTTGGAAATAGGGAACTATGGATAAAGATATTGAAGGAAAAAAAACAGGGAAAAATGTTATTATATGTGCCGACTGCAGCAAGAATCTTGTATGCACAAAAATGGAAAGATGTGTCAACTTCCACAACGGATGGAGGGGATTGAAAAGAGGAGGGAACTGGCAGAGACGGCAAAATTGACGGTTCTAATTAAGGGGGGAAAAAGTGTTTCTAGAGTTGCTTCCACTTAGAACAGTGGTTCTCAACCTGTGGGTCGGGACCCCATTTGGGGTTGATAGACCATTTCATGGGGGTCGCCAAGCAAGGCTGTCCGCCATTTTTTTTGTCCGCCATTTTTTTTTTGTCCGCCATTTTTTCCCCCTTTTCCGGCGGGTGCCTTACCTTCCTTGGGCTGGGCCAGCTGGTGGTCGGCCTGCTCCGTCTCTGCCGCTTGCCAGCTACGCCT
>NW_015389803.1:18686-23991 GCF_001527695.2 Protobothrops mucrosquamatus | reverse complement strand
TCCTCCTCCTCCTCCTCCCACAACCCCACCCCCTTCTAGCAGTGATGATGTTCCTAATTGGATCGTGAAATGTGTACAACAGAGGCCCCAACCTTTTGGGCACCAGGGACCGGTTCCGCGGAGAGAGGTTTTTCCACGGACCGGAAGCAGCGTGGTTTTGTGTGCTGCCTGCATCCCAAAGGTGGGACTTTGCTTGTTTGGGTGGACCGGTTGCTGGCATGCCACGGCCCAGTACAGGTCCACGGACCGGGGGTTGTGGACCCCTGGTCTACAAGAAAACCACCAAGCTCAGAGAGCACCCAGAAACCTACAGTCTTCTTCTTCCTCCTCCTCCTCCTCCTCCTCCTCCTCCTCCTCCTCCCTTCTAGCCCTGATGAAGTTACCTAGTTGGGTCATGAAACGTCTGCAAGAAATCAACCAAGCTCAGAGAACCCCAAGGAACCCACAGTCCTCCTCTTCCTCCTCCTCCCCCACTCTGCACAAACCCACTCTCCCGTCTAGCCCTGATGATGTTACCTAGTTGGGTCATGCAACGTCTGCAACGAAGCAACCAAACGCAGGGAGCACCAGGGACCCCCCCCCAGCAGAAAGCCAGCTCCTGTGGCTTAGTGGAAATCAGCAGGAGGGGGAGGTGGTGGAAAAAAAAACCCCAGCCCATCGAGACGGTTTTTATTGAAATGAATTTATTACCATGTTGCAGCAGAATTAAAAATATACAAAACGTTTCTGGTATACAAAAGAGTCTTGATACAGGACTTGGTGGCGCCTCGCCCCTCGCACGTCTGCCTGGCGAGTGTGCGGAAGGCGTCGTCAGATCTATGCGCTGCATGGGGGGGACAAGATCACAGACCCTGGAGGGGGGGGAAGGCTGAAGGGGCAGCATTGGGGGGTCTGGAGAGAATGAGGGTTGCCCGGCTCTGGTCTGCCTGCCCCCCCCCCAATTTAGTGTACCTCAAAATGGCCAGCCAAGCCAAGCAGGATCCTTGGACATTTTTGGGGTGTCCCCTTCTCTACACAACTTCCAAAACCTGACTACAATCTCCATCGTCCTCTCCCAGCCCTTCCTTCCTTCCTTCCTTCCTTCCTTCCTTCCTTCCTTCCTTCCTTCCTTCCTTCCATCTTTCCTTTTCCTTCCTTCCTTCCATCTTTCCTTTCCTTTTCTTTCCTTTTCCTTCCTTCCTTCCTTCCTTCCTTCCTTCCTTCCTTCCTTCCATCTTTCCTTTTCCTTCCTTCCTTCCTTCCTCTTCCTGCTACAAAATGTCAGGCCAATGCCTGAAAAATCTGCGGGGGTGAGCTTTAAAAATATTAAAAGTCATCCTCGCCTTACAGTCCATGCGGTCGCAAATCGAGTCATGGTGTGTTCAGGTTGGAAGTTACCATCGTTCCTGACCACCGTCGTTATTATTATTATTTATTATTATTTATTAAATTTATATCCTGCCCTTCTCCTTGCGGACCATTTCCCCCCCCCTCAATGGGTGGGGTTTTTTGTTTTTTGTTTTGCCTGGAAGTGGAAATAAACTCTGGAAAAGAGCAAAAAAAAGTCGCGCGTTGCCGTCCTGTGACCCGTGGGACAGTTGAAACCGCCGTAAAGCGGAGCCGAGCACCCAAACGGGGATCCTATGATCCGGTGTGCAGCCGTCCTGATTCCAAAAATGGGTGGTAAGTTTTAACGTAACATAGAACAGAGCTGGGAAGGGACCTTGGAGGTCTTCTAGTCCAGCCCCCTGCTCAAGCAGGAGGACCTAGTAGTTGTGGGAGCTCCGTCATAACTTTGTACATTCGTGAAATAGCTGGTTGTAAGTTGGCAACAGCTAGAGTTGTGAGTTGTCTCCATCTCAGCCGCTTTAAGGGGGCTGGACTTCAACTCCCAGAATTCCCCAGCCAGCTCTGCTGGCTGGGGAATTCTGGGAGTTGAAGTCCAGCCCTCTTAAAGCAGCCGAGATTGAAAAAATTTGAATTACCGGCTGAATTCAGAAAGTTGTGATCTTGTGTGCTCACCTCCTTTTAAAAAAAAAACAAAAACATTAGCCCTGCCTATCCTATTCCCAGTTGTCACCAGTACCCCACAACCCCGGGATGCCAACCGTTGCAGCAAGGGCGTGTGTGTGTACGTGCAGGGCCCTTAAGCCAGCCACACACTTTCAACAAGACTTGAGCAAAGAAATCCAGCTTGTTATTCAGGGTAACAGGAGAAGAATTGTGGTACGTGGCTTGCGGTCCTTGTGGCTTTTCCACGGCATGGGGAAGGGGGGGCTTGGGAAGAGGGTCCTCAGGCACCCCCTAATCTTGGCCAGGGTCTTACCCCTTCCCCGTTGAACCCCTTCCCCGTTGAACACAGACCCGCAACGCCCCATTCACCAATGAGCCAAACAGGAGCAGGAGTGGACCGGGGGTGTGGATGTGGCTAACGGAACAGCGCTACAAAAACGACATTTCCCCCCCTACAGCTCCCATAATCCCCTGACCTTCAGGTGGGCCGGACTACAGCGCCCATGGTGCCCATCCAAGCCAGTCGAGCAGCGCCAGGTTAGAGGAGACACTTGCGAGCCTTTGGTACACCTCTCCATTGTCGTCCCCCCCTTGCCCCAAAACTGGGTGTCCGCAGGTCCTCATCTCACAACCGCAATGGAGCCCCCCAAGTCCGTTGTTAAGTGAGTTTTGCCCCATTTGACCAGCTGCCTTGCCACCGTCGTTAAACGAATCCCGGCCGAGGTTCGGTTAGGAACAGGGTTGTAAAATGAACTTGGCTTCAAAAGGTCGCAAAAGGGGATCCATGACCCACCGGGACGCCGCAGCCGTCATAAGTACGAGTCAGCGGCGTCTGGAGTTTTGACCGCCTGACCCAGGGGGATGCTACAACGGTCGTAAGTGTGGGGAAACGGTCGTAAGTTCCTGTTTTTTCAGCGTCGCTATAGCTTCAAACGGCCACTAAGTTTAGTTAAGGACAGGACTACCTGTGCTTCACGGGAAGACGGCGGGCTGGGGGGGCAGGAGGGGGGGTTAATTGCACTTTGCAACTGCTTTGTGGGTCTTGCAAAGGTTGTGAGAACTTGCAGGCCCAAAGTCTAGAAGATTGTGGCCCAAAGGCAGAGATTGGACCTCTTTAGGAGAGGAACCGAGGGTTAACATGGGGGTGGGGGTGTCTGGGCTTCTGCTCTTAGCGCTTGCAAAGAGCCCCCCCCAAAGGGATCTGATCCATTGCTAAGCAGGGGCTGCGTTTCCTACGCAGAGAGAAGGAAGCCCCCCCTCCCCTCGGTCCCTGCCCTTCCCAATCGCTTCTTTGGCCTCGGGATCCATCTAGCCCCGGGTTTCTCAACCCCCCCTTAAGAAGGGTGGACTTCAACTCCCAGAATCCCCCAGCCAACAGGGGCTTATCCGTTACCGGGATATTTTATTAACTGATTTATTTATTTATTACTAAATGGCTATGCCACCCAACTCGCCATGGTGACGCTGACTCTTATTTCTTTGCTCCAAGGGACAAAAATGGCATGAAGCCTTTCCTTCCTTCCTTCCTTCCTTCCTTCCTTCCTTCTTCTCTCCCTCCCTCCCTTCTTTTCTTCCCCTTCTTTTCCTTTTCCCTTTCCTTTCCTTTCCTTTCGTTCCTTTTCCCCTTTCCCGTTTCCTTCCTCTCTTCCCTTCCCTTCCTTTTCGTTCCCTTCCCTTTTTCTCTATTACTTTGCCATGTCTTTTTCTTCCTTCTTTCCTTTCCTTTCCTTTCCTTTCCTTTCCTTTCCTTTCCTTTCCTTTCATATCCTTCTAAACTTCTATGCCACCCAACTTGCTATGGAGACTACGACTATATTTCTTTGCTCTAAGAAATAATGGCATGTAGCACGTACTCCTTTCCTTCCTTCCTTCCTTCCTTCCTTCCTTCCTTCCTTCCTTCCTTCCCTCCTTCCTTTCCCTTCCCTCCTTCCTTCCTTCCATCTTTCCTTCCTTCCTTCCTTCCTTCCTTCCTTCCATCTTTCCTTTTCCCTTCCTTCCTTCCTACCTACCTTCCTTCCTTCCATTCATCTTTCCTTTCCTTTCCCTTCCTTTCCTTCCTTCCATTTTTCCTTCCTTCCTTCCATCTTTCCTTTTCCTTCCTTCCATCTTTCCTTTTCCTTCCTTCCTTCCTTCCTTCCTTCCTTCCTTCCTTCCTTCCTTCCTTCCTTCCTTCTTCATCTTTCTGCTACAAAATGTTAGGCCAATGCCTGAAAATCTGGGGTGGGTGGATTTGTGAGCTTTAAAAACATTAAAAGTTCTCCGGTTCTCTCCCCTTACTTTCTTGTTGGGAAAAATGCCATCCGCGTCCCTGTTCATCCATGGGACCCGCCGATCAAAACTTCTGCTACCGCTGTCTATCATTTCCCCCCCCCTCCGTTTAATTTCTGCCAGGCTGAATTTCAGAGCCAGCTTCCTGCACCATCTTGTCCGGGGGCTGGAACAGACTCGATGACGGTTAAGAAGGCTCCCTGATGGATAATCCAACGCTCAGACGAGAGGGTTGAAGCCCCCCCCCCAGCCCACCCCCTTTCCCCTGGGAGGCTGGCAGAATCTGGGGACAGCTGCCATCAACCTTTGCCATCAACCCAGAGACAGATGGCCGGGCCCCCAATCTGCCGCCGCCGAGACGAACCCTCTGCTCGCAACGTCGCTCAAGAGGCCCGCGGATGGTGGCTTATTGTCCAGGGTGGTTTGAGACGAAGAAGAAGCAGGCTGGGCCCTGAGGAGGCAGCCAGGTGGCAGAGATGGTGGTCTGGTCCTCCATCTGCTGACCTTCAGCCCTCAGTTTGGGCTGAGTGGGTCCTTGAAACGTGAGCCAGCCGTGTGCTGCAGCTGCCCGGAAGGCCCAACGCGGTCCTAGGCTGCATCAACATAGGATCAGGACCGCGGGACGGGTTAATGCCACTTAATAATAATAATAATAATAATGATGATAAAGTTGGAAGGTACCTTGGAGGTCCTCTAGTCCAACCCCCTGCTCAGGCAGGAAACCCTATACCATTTCGGACAAATGGCTGTCCAGTAAGTCCTTGATCACCGCAGATGGGGACTGCAGCCAAGAAATTAAAAGACGCTTGCTCCTGGGGAGGAAAGCTATGGCAAATCTAGACAGCATACTAAAAAGCAGAGACATCACCCTGCCAACAAAAGTGCGTACAATCAAGGCCATGGTTTTCCCAGTTGCAATGTATGGCTGTGAAAGTTGGACCATAAGAAAGGCTGAGCGCCAAAGAATGGAGGCCTTTGAACTCTGGTGCTGGAGAAGACTCCTGCGAGTCCCCTGGACTGCAAGGCGATCCAACCGGTCAGTCCT
>NW_015389803.1:8777-18533 GCF_001527695.2 Protobothrops mucrosquamatus | reverse complement strand
TACTAAAAAGCAGAGACATCACCCTGCCAACAAAAGTGCGTACAATCAAGGCCATGGTTTTCCCAGTTGCAATGTATGGCTGTGAAAGTTGGACCATAAGAAAGGCTGAGCGCCAAAGAATGGAGGCCTTTGAACTCTGGTGCTGGAGAAGACTCCTGCGAGTCCCCTGGACTGCAAGGCGATCCAACCGGTCAGTCCTAGAGGAGATCAACCCTGACTGCGCTTTAGAAGGCCAGATCCTGAAGTGGAAACTCAAGGACTTTGGCCACCTAATGAGAAGGAAGGACTCACTGGAGAAGAGCCTGATGCTAGGAAAGATGGAGGGCAAGAGAAGAAGGGGACGACAGAGAAGGAGGTGGCTGGAGGGAGTCCCTGAAGCAGCAGGTGGGAGCTTCAATGGACTCCAGAAGATGGTAGAGGACAGGAAGGCCTGGAGGAACGTGGTCCATGGGGTCGCGATGGGTCGGACACGACTTCACAACTAACAACAACAACAAGTCCTTGGTAAGACCACCCTTGGAATACTGCATAAGGGTTTGGTTGTCGTCATTTTAAAAAGATGTTGAGACTCTGGAAAGAGTGCAGAGAAGAGCAACAAAGACAATCAGGGGACCCGAGGCTAAAATGGAGGAGAAACGGATTGTGGGAACTGGCTGTGTTTATTCAAATGAAGAGAAGGATTGGGGAGACATGATAACGGTCTTCCAATATTTGAGGGGCTGTCACGGAGAAGAGGAGGGGGTGTCCTCCCATTCTCCAAAGCGCCTGAAAGCAGGACAAGAAGCAACCGATGAAAACTTACGAAGGAGAGAAGCAACCTGGAACTAAGGAGAAGCTTCCTGACAGTGAGAACAATTAACCCGTATTTTAGACCGTTTTAACCGGTGTTTTAGCCTCCAGTCCCCTGATCATCTTTGTTGCTCTTCTCTGCACTCTTTCTAGAGTCTCAACATCTTTTTTACATCGTGGCGACCAAAACTGGATGCAGGATTCCAAGTGTGGCCTTACCAAGACGTTGTAAAGTGGTATTAACACTTCACGTGATCTTGATTCTATCCCTCTGTTGATGCAGCCTGGAATTGTCTCTTTTTCAAAGCCTACAACTTCTGCAGGAAAGCTATTCCCTTGATTGATTGCTCCATTATGCTGCCATTAACTCAATTATGGAAGGTAAGGTGGGATCGAAAGAGGAGAGGAAGGATGGAAGAAGTTCACCACCACCACTTCCAGCAGCTAATAATAATAATAATAATAATAATAATAATAATAATAATAATAATAATAATAATAATAATAATAATAATAATAATAATAATAATAATAATAATTATTTGCCTGTAAGCAAGAACTGGTGGGATCATAAAATAGAGAAAGTCATAGAAAATGATAAAGTTAAACTGCTCTGGGACTTCAGAATTCAAACAGACAAGCACCTGCAACACAACACCCCGGACTTAACAGTTGTCGATAAGAAAGACAAAAAAGTCTGGATAGTGGACGTGGCAGTGCCTGGAGACAGCAGAATAGACGAGAAAGAACTGGAAAAGATAACAAAATACAAAGACCTACAAATAGAAATAGAAAGACTGTGGCAAAGGCAAGCAAGGGTGGTACCAATAGTAATAGGCGCCTTGGGTGTGCAATCCCAAAACAACTGGAGCACCACTTGGACACCATCATCGGCATTGACAGATTCGCCATTAGTCAATTGCAAAAGGCGGCCTTACTAGGAACTGCTTCCATCCTGCCACGAGATCTGTAATACCATGAAACATCCACATCTGCCTATCCCAGGTCCTTGGGAAGGACTCGATAGGTAGACAAAATGCCAAATCCAGTCTGAACATCTGGCTGACTGTGCGATGATCCATAATAATAATAATAATTGATACCTAGGATGCTGGCAGCAACCTGTGTCAACCATCAGCGCCAGCCAATTTGAATGTTCAGTTGACTGAGGTTCACGTCTAATGAATGATGATAATAGTAAGAAAGTTGGAAGGGATCTCAGAGGTCATCTAGTCCAACCCCCTACTCAGGCAGGAAACCCTACACCATTTCAGACCAAGGGCTGTCCAGTCTCTTCGACTTTCAACTTTCAACTTTCCACAGTTCATTTAATGACCGTTCAAAGTTACAGAAAAAAGTGACTTATTAAGTGACCGTTTTTCACACTTACAAGGGTCAAAATCCCCTTTTGCGACCTTCCGACAAACCAAGTCAATGGGGAAAGCCGGATTCGCTTAACAACCGAGTTTCTGGCTTGAACGACTGCAGAGGTTCCCTTGCGAAGAACGCTCGGAAAACGGAGCCGAACTCCCTCTGTCTCGTTTAGTGACAGAAATTTTGGAGCTTAATTGCAGCCGTAAGTCCAGGACTGCCCGTCCAAGGTGGCTAAAGCAAATTAAGAATGGAAACCCCCCCCCAGGTGGCTTTTGCCAAAAGGCAACTGGACTTAGTTCTTTCTTTGAAGACCTTTCGCTTCTCCTCCCAAAAGCTTCCTCGGTTCATTGTTTAAGTTCGTACGCAGATTGTACAAATTGCACCGGAAGCTTTGAGAAGTTGGACGCGGCCCCTGTTTCGAATTCTCCGCTCAGCCCATCTCAGCGTCTCCTACTCCTTAACTTGTCGCAACTGCCTGCCTGCCCCTGTTTTGCCTCCTAGGCCCGTCGTTCGAAATGTAGGATATTGTTGGCTCTGCCGTGGTTGAGGTAGATCGTTTAAACCTTGAATCCTGCCTGCGTTAGATAGATTTTTCTCAGCCATGCTGTTGAAGGCAGAGGCAAATGAAAGATCACAATTGTTGTGGTTTCAAGGGCAAGGCAATTTTTAAAATGTTCTCACCCAGCAATATCCTTGCATTTCCTTTTTGTTCGACACGTCCCTTCTTACTGCCGATCTGGGACACAAATGGGCTTCGTGAAAAGCATTTAGACTAGACTAGACTAGACTAAACTAAACTAAAAGGGTTCAAAGGGATCTTGGAGGTCTCCTACTCCAACCCCCTGCTCAGGCAGGAAACCCTATATCAGGGGTCTTCAAACTTGGCCCTTTTATGACTTGTGGACTTCAACTCCCAGAATTCCTCAGCCAAGCACGCTGGCTGAGGAATTCTGGGAGTCGAAGTCCACAAGTCATAAAAGGGCCAAGTTTGAAGACCCCTGCCCTATATCATTTAGTCCAGAGGTGGGGAACAATGGCCCCTTTAAGACTCGTGGACTTCAACTCCCAGAATTCCTGAGCCAGCCATGCTGAGGGAAAAGGGAGAGGTTTCCAAGCTGAGCCAGGCTGGTTCAGGAATTCTGGGAGCTGAAGTCCACGAGTCATGAGGGGGCCATAGTTCCCCCATGCTGGCTCAGGAATTCTGGGAGTTGAAGTCCATGAGTCTTCAAGGGGTCATGGTTCCCCAGCCCTGGCTTTCCTGCCTAAGGCGGGATTAGAAGTCACCGTCTCCTGGTGATTGGTTCAAAGTCACCCAACTGGCTATCTTGCCTAAGGCGGGACTAGAACTCACTGTCTCCTGGTGATTGGTCCAAAGTCACCCAACTGGCTATCTTGCCTAAGGCGGGACTAGAACTCACTGTCTCCTGGTGATTGGTCCAAAGTCACCCAACTGGCTATCTTGCCTAAGGTGGGACTAGAACTCATTGTCTCCTGGTGATTGGCCCAAAGTTATCCAACTGACTTTCCTGCCTAAGGCGGAACTAGAACTCACCGTCACCTGGTGATGGGCCCAAAGTCACCCAGCTGGCTTTCATGCCTAAAGCCTAACTAGAATTCATAGTCTCCTGCTCTCAAACCTGGCGCTTTAACTCCTAGAGCAAACGGACTCTCTTTGTTTCCTTCTCCCATGTTTTCCCCTAAGGATAAAAAAAGATTTTTCTAGTGAATTTGTGCTGCTAGTAATCTCCAGAAACCCACAAACACAACATTGAGGCTAGGACGTAACTATGTCATCTTGGCACCGCACGGTTGAAAAATAGGCTAGTTTTGCGACTACAGCTCCCCAACTAAGTTTCTAGTCCTTGTTGAGGCATAATGGAAGGGCTCATACTTCGCACACAGGTCTTCACTCCATCAAAACACCAACTTTCTACTTTGCACCAATTCTAACTGCCCTCTAGGAGTCTCTGTGCCACGTAAGGTGAATCCCAAGAGAATAGAGCATGTACAGAGTTTAGGGTGGTGGTTATGGAGTCTGGCGTGATCTCAGAAACCCTCAAGCTAGCTAGATAGTCTGGTTTACCATTAAAGATTTCAGAACAATGTTTTTTTTTTAACCTGGCCACTCGAAGATGGGTAGACTTCAACTCCCAGAATTCCTCAGCTAACGTGGCTGCCTGGGGAATTCTGGGAGTTGAAGTCCACCCATCTTCCAGTGGTCCCAACTGGAAAATGACTGCTTTAAAAGCTTAGGTGTATATAGTGCAAAGTCACAACACATTCCGTTCTTGTTCGCTTGAGCGAAAGGCAAGGAAAATGACGACACTTGGGTTTGTTCAACAACGTGTTCCCTAAACCTAGCTAATTAGTCTGAAATCCAATAAATTTAGATATCCTTAGATATTGGACCTGTTCACCCTTGGGCCTATCGTATCAATTCGATTCTTTTCTCCTCCCCCCCATTTTAAACAGACCGACACCAAAACATAATTAAATCAAATATTTTTTTAAAAAGAGCCACTGCCTCCATCAGACGTGTGAACTTCGACTCCCAGAATTCCCCAGCCAGCATAAAATTGCCAAGTTTGAAGAATCCCAGCCTACATTTTCGGGATTTAAAAATAATAATAATAATAACAAAGTTGGAAGGGACCTCGGAGGTCATCTAGTCCAACCCCCTGCTCAGGCAGGAAACCCTATACCATTTCAGACAAATGGCTGTCCAATTCTTTATCCATCCAATTCTGTAGACATCTTTCCAACGTAGCCTCCCTGCCCGAATTGCAGCATCTACGAATTCAGACCAAAGTGTGTGTGTGTGGGGGGGGGAGAGAACGGGAAAATCACTTCGGTTGTGTGTCTTGCAGGAGAACCACAATCTCACCACACTTTTAATTTTGGTGCTTTTGTGCTCACCATACGATCCTTGAACCGCTCTCTGTCAAGTCACTGCTGTTAAGGATTGTGTGTGGGGAAAACATCCTAAAAGGGAAGAGGGTGACCACAACTGTGCCATGGACGTTGTGTGTGTTACCTTTGCGCATCTGCAGGCCTGGGGCTTCAATTAAACTGTGGGGGCTATGGATTCCTCTTATTTATCCTCCTACACCAGGGGTCCTCAACCTTGGCACCTTTAAGACTTGCGGACTTCAACTCCCAGAATTCCTCAGCCAACAAAGCTGGCTGAGGAATTCTGGGAGTTGAAGTCCACAAGTCTTAAAGGTGCCAAGGTTGGAGACCGCTGACCTACACTACACTAGTGTTTCTCAACCTTGACAACTTTCAGATGCGTGGACTTCAACTCCCAGAATTCATATGCTGGGTGGGGAATTCTGGGAGCTAAAGTCCACACACCTTAAAGTGGAGAAACCCTGCTTTCCACCAGGGGTCTTCAAATATGGCCCTTTTATGACTTGTGGACTTCAACTCCCAGAATTCCTCAACCACCGATGCTTTTGCCGAGGAATTCTGGGAATTGAAGTCCACAAGTCATAAAAGGGACAGGTTTGAAGACCCCTGGCTTAAACAGAGAGAATGCACCTGTATTTTCTACTGTATGGGTTCCACAGGTAGCCCTCGACTTACGCCCGGAATTTGCCACCGGATCTTCCCATGCTAAGCAAGGCGGCTGTTAAATGAGGGGCGCCCAATTTTGGGACCTTTATCTGCGATGGTTCTTAGGTAAACCACTGTGGTTGTTAAGCGAATCACATGGTTGTTAAGTGAATCCAATTGCCCTCGTTCTTTTTGCTTGTCAGGAGGGGACGAGCAAATGGAACACCCCCAGGATGCTACAACAATCGTAAATGCATGCCAAGGATGATCGCGTGACGGTGGGGAAGGCTGAGATGGTCATAAGTACGAGGACCAGCCCTAAATCCCTTTTTCAGCGCTGTTGTAACTTCCAACAGTTGGTAAATGAGTAGTTGTAAGCCGGGGACTAGCTATGCTGGCTAACCGAGGGGCGGTCTTGGAAAATAATAATTCTCCCGTTATTCCAACTTGTAAAACTATCATCAATTCTGGCTGAGAATTGTCGGGATGGAAGTCCAACCTACCAATTTTAGAGCTACCTCAGACTACAGTTCCAATGATTCCCAGCCAGTAGGGCTCCTAGCCTGGTTGGCTGCAGTGAAGAGAACTGTAGTCCAGTAATCCAGAAGGCTGTGGTCGTGAGTAAACCTGAACAGAGAGAACCACTGCTAATTTGGCACCGTTTTTAGCTAATTCCCAGGATTCCTTGGGTGGAGCTGGAATGTTAATTAGTGTTCCTCCCCCTGGGATGCCAGGGGAGCTGTGCATTCTGGGAGTAATGGTGTGTGAGGAAGAGAGAAGGCAAGGGGGCGAAAGAATGTTGCCTAGTGCAGGATTCTCCAATCGTGGCCATTTTAAGACCTGTGGACTTCAACTCCCAGAATTCCTCAGTTGAAGTCCACAAGCCTTAAAGTTGCCACGGTTGGAGACCCCCTAGCCTAGTGAACTGTTAGATAAGAGACAGCTCAGCCCTCAGCTGCATAATGGATGGAGAAAGAAGTTCAGAAATCTCAGGATGTGAAAGTAACAGTGGGAGATTTGTACTTTCGCACCTGTAAAAATTCTGTTAATTTAGCTTTACAGTAAAATAGAATAAATGCATCTGGTTGCATTTAGCGTCTGGCCTAAAGCCAACATCCCTTTTCCAAGTCTGAAAGTACAAAATTCCCACCGCCTCTTTTACCGCCTGAGAAACTAGGGAGGGTCCCCCCGATCCTCTTCCTGAGCGCTTCCGTACCAGAGAGAAATTCCTTGTGTTGCCTCATTGTAGCTTACGACCAGAATTGAGCCCAGAATTTCTGTCACTAAGCGAGACACTGAACCAGTTGTTCAGTGAATCTGGCTTCCCCCTTGAGTTCGCTTGTCGGAAGGCCACCAAAGGGGATCGCGTGACCCCCCGGGACACTGCACAAACTGTCATAAATACGAGTCGGTTGCCAAGCATCTGAATTTTGGTCATGTGAACGTGGGGATGCTGCAACAGTTGTAAGAGTGAAAAACGGTCATAACTCGTTTTTTTCCAGCGCTGTTGTAGCCACTAAATGAACTGTCGTAAGTCGAGGATGACCTGTATTCAATTCCATTCAATTCCTGCAACCATTATGTAGCCGAGGGCTAAGCTGCCTCTTATCTAGTCATTCCCTAAGTGTCTTTTCTTCCATCTTCCGCGCCATTCCTGCATACCATCACCAATTCCCACCCACATCCGGAGCCTGCCAATTGGAAGGCGTAATACTAACACCCCTCCTGCAATAACAAACCAAACAACCCCCCCCCCCCATACACACACACACTCTTTAATACTCACTAAAGCTTGGGTTTCATGGCACCATTTCAATCCAGGGAGTCCTAGAATCGGATCGGCTCCTTCAAGAAGCCTTCTCATTCAGTGGGAGGCTGACAAATAGACGTAGGAAAGGGGGCAATAAATGGTGTCCCCCCCACCCCCATCCTGTGAATAAGGATACTCAACAGCACTGCAGACCTTTCTCCAAATCCAGAATCTGCCCTCCCCAACGGATAATGTTGATGCATCTGCTGCCTTGGGAAATCTTTCGGTTTCAATTTGGGGGCGCGAATCGAAAACGGGGTGAACAGTCCTGCTTCTCAATGCCAGCTCTGTTTCCTGCATGAAAAACTTGCCAGCCTCCTGGTCTTCTTCCAAACAAAGCCAGGCACCCACCAATACGCAGTCCTGGGATCGAATCCCACCCCCACCCTCCCCCGTTGCCAGAAAGTTGCCCGCAGCCTAAAATCTGTTCCTCCTCCTGCTTTACAACCATCTTTTCCACCCCCTTCGAGGACTCCCTTGGGGGTCTGCGGTCCTCATCACCCCTGACACACCACTCACCACGGAGATGGCCCCCTGTGCTCGTGTCGCCCACCCGCTCCCAGCCCACCGCTTCCTGGGCACCGGAGATAAGAGAAGCCCTTGGTGGCCTTGGCTCAAGTCACAGTGAGGTATTTTGAGAGCGGCTTGGCTGGGAATTAGGGTCCCTCCTGGAACGCAACTCGGGAGGAGGAGAAACAAGGGGCCTGCCCACAAGGAGGGTGTGGAGGGGTGTGTGTCGCAACCCACCCAATGCATAGCTCAAACGGTGAGCTGAGAGAAAAGCAAATAGCACCAGTTGACCATCTTTGCAGGGGAGAGCCACGAGCAGTCTGTATCGGGTGAAGGAGGAATTAAACCGAATATTGCGATGTGGGAATGGGACATCCTGATGCTTGCTGGACTGCCACTCCCGCCGTCCCACCCAAAAAGGACTGGGACAGCCCCAAGGCCTGCTCACTCGGGCTGCTTGGACCCCGTTCCAGCCCAGGTGCCCTGGAAGGGTCCCTCCTGGCCAGCTCACACAGTGGTCTCATATTCCAACAGCTCCTGCGATGCCCCCATACTGCGATACTGTAGACGTGGTGTGGCCGGAGAGGTGTACTCAAGAGCTAGGATGGTCTTACGTAGACGCCTGTCTATGAAATGGGCGTCCCAGGCGGGGTACTTCTTGCGTGGCAAATCAATGCGGATAACAGGCCCCTCTGTCCGTGGGGCCCGGGCTATGGGGGTGGAAGGCATGCTGGGCCTGACCTGAAAGACTGGCCCGCAGCTATCTCTGTCCCCTGGCATCCCCTCTCGCTCTGTAGTCCTCGGCAAGGAGCGTGGAGGACTGGTGATCACGTCTGGCGGAGGCCCCGTAGCCCGGGGTACGGCGGTGGGCTCTTCCCCACAGAGACAGCCAGTGTTCTGGGCCCCGAAAATGGTCCCACTGGGGTGCAAGAGGCAATAGTAGATGAACATGAAGAAAACTCCCAAAGCAAAGCTGGAGGCTACCACACACACGACGATCAAGGCATAGAACTCAGAGACCAGGTACTGTTCGCGGAACCAATACCAGAGGCCCGTCAGCGCGGCGTTCTCCAACAGGGTGATGATGTAGTAGATGGACATGCGGCAACGGCTGCGGCCTTCCTTGACGTTGAACCAGCAGAAGATGTAGATGATGCCCACCACCATGTTGTAGATGATCTCCTCCCACTTGGACATGCAGAAATCCGTCTCGCCTTGGATGATCCAGAAGGTCATGATGCACCAGTGGGTGACGATGAAGATGCCGAAGTAGAGCTGAAAGACAGAGGCGAAAACGGCGAAGGCGATGGCTCGGGCGGCAATGGTGAAGAGGTGCCACAGGATCTGGACCATAGCACCTTTGTAGGACATGGGCATCTTGTCTTCCCGGGAATCCCGGAGCACCTTTTGGTAGGAGGCCAGAGTCCAGGCGAGAGACACCAACGAGGCAGAAGCTGAGAGACCTTCCCAAGGGGAACAGAGAGACAAAGGGAAACAAAGAATTAGGGAGAAGACAGGGTGTCTTTGAAGGTTCTCCAGGAAAGAAATGGAACGGAAGCTGGAGGAGACCACAGGGATGGGGTGACCACCTTGAGCCTGGATGGGGGGGAGGGGGAAAGAGGATTGATCTGAAGGAAAAATGAAGAGGAGACAAGGAGAGGACACCTTGGAGGCACATCACCGAGGAGGACAAAGAGGCTGGAAGTTCAACCACCCAA
>NW_015389803.1:0-8209 GCF_001527695.2 Protobothrops mucrosquamatus | reverse complement strand
CCACCTCCTCCTCCTTTACCCCCTCCTCCACCTCCTCCTCTTCTTCCTCCTCTTCCTCCTCCTCCTCCTCTCTGCAAACCCCACTCCCTTCCAGCACTCATGAGGTTATCTAATTGGGTAACGAAGTGTCTGCCAGAAACCCACCCAGCTCAGGGAGCACCAAGGAGGGACCTGATTCCCAGTTTACACTGAGCTCAAAACGTAGAGATCCTCGGAGGTGCTTTCCCCTAGATCTCTCACTACTAGGGGCTTGCTCTCAGCTTCCCCACGTGTCTCTCACGCCCCGTCCCTGCCCACCTGGGGCACCCTCCACCTACCCTGCAGTGGGTCAATCCGGTTCTGTTGCACCATGATGCTCAGCTGCAGTACCAGCTGGGGGGCGCTCTTGAGGAAAGTCTCCAGAAGGCGCAACATGCTGACGTCGGCGCACTCGAACATCATCCTCCAGTAGAAATGGCGCTGGCGATGCTCGGACTGCCACCGGCTCTGGAGACCCAGGTAGAGGGTCCTCAGGTACCTGTTGAAAAGGGCGGGGAGAGAGGAAAGCAAGCACAGGTAGTCCTCAACGTACGACCACAGCTGAGCCCAAAATTTCCACTGCTAAGTGAGGCAGCTGTTCACTGAGTTTTGCCCCCTTTTTTGCTGCCGTTGTTAAATGAATCACTGCAGTTGTGAAGTCAGTGCGGGCAGTCCTCGACTTACGATCACAACCGAGCCCACGATTTTTGTCACTAAGCGAAATGACGGAGCTCCACCCACCCCCGTCCCTAGCTTGATTTTTAGGCATGGGCCTCGCTCCAAAACTAGGGCTTATATTAGGTCTATCCCCCAAAATCAAGCTAGGCCCTAGGGCATATTTTGGGGGGCAGGTCTTATTTTCGGGGAAACACCATGTTCATAGATCTTTTGGAGGAATTTTCAAATATATACCTGGTTTATAACATTGCATCCTCTATATAATATGCTAGTCATTCTAAAATTTGACTCTACCAAATTCAACCATCCAACCATATTTTGAGAAGGCTATGCATATTTTTTTAAAGATTTGAGCCTAACGTTTTTAGATTAAATGTAAGATATAGCTCTCCTCGTATTTTTTTTCCTAGATATTTCAAATAAAACTTCGGAAAAAACTCTCGTTCCCATCACTTCCAGCATGATTTTTAAAAACCATTCAGCAGTTGGCAACTGCAGAATGGCAAGTGTTAAAAAGAGGGGGTACTTCAATCATGCAATGAGATACACTCTCTTGACTATTTAACGCCCCCGTGGGTTCCCCTGTTGAAGAACATATTCTTCAGAGGTTATGTAGAATCATATAATAATAATGATAAATAATAATAATAATAATAATAATAATAATAATAATAAAGATAAAGTTGGTTATGTAGAATCATATAATAATAATGATAAATAATAATAATGATGATAATAATAATAATAATAATAATAATAATAATAATAATAATAATAATAATAATAATAATAATAAAGTTGGAAGGGACCTTGGAGGTCATCTAGTCCAACCCCCTGCTCAGGCAGGAAACCCTATACCAGTGATGGCGAATCTTCTAGAGACTGAGTGCCCAAACTGCAACCCAAAACCCACTTATGCATCGTCGAGTGCCGGGTGGGTGTGGCCCATTGGGTGGGCGTGGCTGTGGTGGTAATGGTAGACTGGGTGGGACTAAAAAGTTCAATCAATCAATTCCAACTTTGCAAGATCTTTTTTTTCCCACGAGAAGTTGAAATTGATTGATTGATTGAACCTTTTTTTTTTGCACATGGCGGCGGAGTCCTAAAGCGAAAAGGTTTTATAAAACCCAACTGAAGGCCTAGGACTGGGGTGACGGCGCACATGCCCACAGAGAAGGCTCTGAGTGCCGCCTCTGGCACCCGTGCCATAGGTTCGCCACCACTGCCCTACACCATTTCGGACAAATGTCTGTCCAGTCTCTTCTTAAAAACTTCCAGTGTTGGAGCATTCACCAATTCTCCATTGTTTTCCTTATTTATTTAAATGAATTTTCTCCCATTTTACACAAAAGGGGACCACAGGACACTGCGACCGTCATAATTATGAGTCAGTGTTTAAATTTGGATCCCATGACCTGCCATTTTGACCACAGGATGCTACAATGGTGGTAAGCATGGAAAAAAAGGTCATAAGTCATTTTTTTCAATGCCGGGGTAACTTTGAACAGTCCCTGTCATAGGTCCGGGACTCCCTGTATGTGCCCAGCAAAAATAAAATAAAAATAAAAATCAACCAGAATCTGGGTTTCCGTATCAGCGGAACACGGGCAGAAAATGCCTGTAAGTCCATTTCCAAATTCCCAGGATGGAGTATCCAGGAGGCTGCTAGTTTAAGGCGAGAAACAGAAGCAAAAGCAGAGCAAAAATAGTATATATATATATATTAAAAAACTGTGCACCGTTAAAAAAAAATCAGGCTTTTCATGAAATCTAGATCGTCACAACTGGAGGAGGGGGAAAAATATTTATGCAGCTGCGTCTTCTTAAAATACGCAAAGCTCGTTGGAAATTCCGGATATTAAAGCACTTTTGGGCTCCTTGGCAATCAAGCATAATTCAGGGAGTGGAGAAAATAGACGCAGCTACATTTGGCGCCCGTAAAG
Organism: Protobothrops mucrosquamatus; assembly: GCF_001527695.2. Taxonomy (NCBI): domain Eukaryota; kingdom Metazoa; phylum Chordata; class Lepidosauria; order Squamata; family Viperidae; genus Protobothrops; species Protobothrops mucrosquamatus. The sequence goes on along the minus strand of NW_015389803.1, from coordinate 5,570 downwards.
ACGCGATGTGCATATTCCGTGCCATTTATGCTCCCAGAATTTGGGTGATGCAAAGGGGGCACCGGCCAAGGTTGCTGGCTGGGTTCAGCTGTGTCCCCAACTTTTTCCTTCTCCCTGGAAAGCACCAAATTCAAAACCTTGGCTGTCCCTCTTTGGCATTTTAGGTACCCAGCCATATCATTCCACTGGTTAATTGTTCCCACCGTCAGTAAATTTCTCCTTAATTCCAGGTTGCTTCTCTCCTTGATTAGAATAGAATAGAATAGAATAGAATAGAATAGAATAGAATAGAATAGAGCTGGAAGGGACCTTGGAGGTCTTCTAGTCCAGCCCCCCACTCAAACAGGAAAACCTATACAATCTCAGACAAGTGAATGTCTAATCTCTTCTTAAAAGCCTTCAGTGATGGAGTATTGACAATGTCTGAAGGCAAAGCTGTTCCACTGGTTAATTATTCTCATTGTCAGGAAGTTTCTCCTTAGTTCTAGGTTGCTTCTCTCCTTGATTAGTTTCCATCCGTTGCTTCTTGTCCTGCCTTCAGGCGCTTTGGAGAACAGCTTGACTCCCTCTTCTTTGGGGCAGCCCCTAAGACACTGGAACACTGCTATCATGTCCCCCCTCGTCCTTCTCTTCACTAAACTAGACATCCCCAATTCCAGCAACTGTTCTTCATATTTTTTTAGCCTCCAGTCCCCTGATCATTTTTGCTGCTCTTCTCTGCACTTTTCCCAAGTGTCTTGACATCGTGGGGGTTTTTTTAATATCGAAAATTGACGAGAGGGAAGGGATGTTTCTCCCCCTCCCTCCTCCCAGCTCCATTCATTACCCTGTAATATAATATTATTTTCCATTTCGAGAAGCGGCAGCTGAGCCCCACGCCTCTCTCAAGGAAAGGTTGAGAAATGGGCTGCTGTCTTGGCTCTTTCCATTCAGCGCTTCTGAAAGCAATTGACGGCATCAGCAAAACGCCGGAGCTTTTGGGAAGCTGGGATTTTTTCCAAAACCCATTAAAAAAAATCCATCCCTTCCCCCAGCGCCTCTGACCTCTCCGTGCTGAGTCTCTTCAAGTCTGGAAGAAATCCAGCCATCCACCGTTTCCCCTGTCTTGCAAAGTCTGCAGATGTTTTCAAAGGTTTCGGCCACGTTCACACAACACTTCAGCCAAGGATGTGGAAGGGAGGGGGGGGAGGTCAACAGTTTCCACATGCTGTGTGACCCAGAAGATTATATTTTGCTGTTATACAGTTGGTTGAGACAGAACCGGCTCAACCGGGATTTCAGGCGTTGTGTGAACGCAGCCGAAGGGCGACGGAGCTGCAGTTTGCTGACTTTCACTTTGCTCCAACACTGGACATTTTTAAGAAGAGACTGGACAGCCATTTGTCTGAAATGGTATAGGGCAGGGGTAGGCAACCTTGACTCTTTTATGACTCGTGGACTTCAACTCCCAGAATTCCTGAGCTAGCATGGGGGAACTATGGCCCCCTCATGACTCGTGGACTTCAACTCCCAGAATTCCTGACCCAGCATGGGGGAACTATGACCCCCTCATGACTGGTGGACTTCAACTCCCAGAATTCCTGACCCAGCATGGGGAAACTATGGCCCCCTCATGACTCGTGGACTTCAACTCCCAGAATTCGTGAGCCAGCATGGCTCAGCTTGGAAACTCTCCCTTTCCCCTCAGCATGGCTGGCTCAGGAATTCTGGGAGTTGAAGTCCACAAGTCATAAAAGAGTCAAGGTTGCCTACCCCTGGTATAGGGTATCCTGCTTGAGCAGGGGGTTGGACTAGATGACCTCCAAAGTCCCTTCCAACTTTTATTATTATTATTATTATTATTATTATTATTATTATTATTATTATTATTATTATTATTATTATTATTATTATTATTACTACTACTACTACTACTACTACTACTACTACTACTACTACTACTATTATTATTATTGTTATTATTACCATCACCATCACCATCATCAGCAGTATGCTTTAAGGTGGGTGGACTTCCACTCCCAGAATTAAACTTTGCTGGCTGGGGAATTCTGGGAGTTGAAGTCCACCCATTTTCAAGTTGGGTCTCTCTGCCCTGTACATCAAGTGCAACTCGCTCGGTTCTCCTGAATTCTCAAACAGATGTGTTGAAAAATAATGTATTTCCGTATTTTAGTTGCTATCTGGAGGTCAGCCAGGCCCAGACTGCGCCCAGCTACAGATACTCCTTATTAACCTTCTTCATAAACCAGGGATAGGCAACCTTGGCCCTTTTATGACTCGTGGACTTCAACTCCCACAATTCCTGAGCCAGCATGGGGGAACTATGGCCCCCTGATGACTGGTGGACTTCAACTCCCAGAATTCCTGAGCCAGCATGGGGAACTATGGCCCCCTCATGGCTTGTGGACTTCAACTCCCAGAATTCCTCAGCCAGCATGGGGGAACTATGGCCCCCTCATGACTCATGGACTTCAACTCCCAGAATTCTTTAGCCAGCATGGGGGAACTATGGCCCCCTCATGACTGGTGGACTTCAACTCCCAGAATTCCTGAGCCAGCATGGGGGAACTATGGCCCCCTCATGACTCGTGGACTTCAACTCCCAGAATTCCTGAGCCAGCATGGGGGAACTATGGCCCCCTCATGACTGGTGGACTTCAACTCCCAGAATTCCTGAGCCAGCATGGCTCAACTTGGAAACCTCTCCCTTTTCCCTCAGCATAGCTGGCCAGGAATTCTGGGAGTTGAAGTCCACCAGTCATAAAACTGCCTACCCCTGTCATAAACCATATACAATTAGTCCTTGACTTACAACAGTTTGTTTAGTGACCATTCAAAGTTACGACAGCATCAAAAAAGGGACTTGGGACCATTTTTCACACTTATGACCGTTGCAGCCTCCCTAGGGTCACGTGATCAAAATTCGGACGCTTGGCCACTGACTCCTATTTATGATGGTCGCAGCATCCCAGGGACACGTGATCCCCTTTTGCGACCTTCTAACAAGCAAAGTCAATGCGGGAAGCCTGTTTCACTTAACAACCTGGTGACCGACTAAACAACTGCAGGGATTCACTTTAAAATTGTGGCGAGGGAAGGTTGTAAAATGGTAACGTAACGAAGGTCTCGCTTAGCAATGGAAATTTTGGGGTCCGTTTTAGTCGTAAGTTGAAGACTACCTGTAACGCTTCATGACAAAATAAAGCCAGCGAAAATCACCTAAAAGATCACAGCAGCCAAGAACACACATTTAACACAATCACAAGCAGAAGCTAGACTCCTCGTGCTATCCAAATCTCAGGCTGGATGGCAAAATTGGACTTTTAATGCCTTGTGAAATGCTAGCAGACCTGAGATAAATCTGATTTCGGGGAGGGGATGATGGGATGTATGAAGAGAAGGATGAGGGGGGACAGGATAGCAGGGTTCCAGTATCTCAGGGGCTGCCCCAAAGAAGAGGGAGTCAAGCTCTTCTCCAAAGCACCTGAAGGCAGGACGAGAAGCAACGGGTGGGAACTAATCAAGGAGAGAAGCAACCTAGAATATAAGGAGAAACTTCCTGACAGTGAGAACAATTAACCAGTGGAACTACTTGCCTCTAGAAGCGGTGGATGCTCCAACACTGGAAGTTTTTAAGAAGAGACTAGACAGCCATTTGTCCGAAATGGTATAGGGTTTCCTGCCTGAGCAGGGAGTTGGACTAGGCCAGGGGTAGGCAACCTTGGCTCTTTTATGACTGGTGGACTTCAACTCCCAGAATTCCTCAGCCAGCGTGGGGGAACTATGGCCCCCTCATGGCTTATGGACTTCAACTCCCAGAATTCCTGAGCCAGCATGGGGGAACTATGGCCCCCTCATGACTCGTGGACTTCAACTCCCAGAATTCCTGAGCCAGCATAGGGGAACTATGGCCCCCTCATGACTCGTGGACTTCAACTCCCAGAATTCCTGAGCCAGCCATGCTGAGGGGAAAGGGAGAGTTTCCAAGCTGAGCCAGGCTGGCTCAGGAATTCTGGGAGTTGAAGTCCACGAGTCATAAAAGAGCCAAGGTTGCCTACCCCTGGACTAGATGATCTCCAAGGTACCTTCCAACTTTTATTATTATTATTATTACTATTATTATTATTATTATTATTATTATTATTGTTGTTGTTGTTGTTGTTGTTGTTGTTGTTGTTGTTATTATGGAAGCAGCCCATCTGTGGGGTGCAAGAGACACCGTATTTCCTCCCATTCGAAATACAGGTAGTCCTTGACTTACAACCGTTCGTTTAGTGACTGTTCAAAGTCACGACGACACTGAAAAAAGTTGTCACACTCAACCGTTGCAGCATCCCAATTGTCACGTGATCAAAATTCGGACTCTTGGCAACGGACTCCTATTTATGACGGTTCCAGTTTCCCGGGGTCATGAAATCCCTTTTGGTGACCTTCCGACAAGCAAAGTCCATGGGGGGGGAGTTACTAACTTAACAAACTGCAATGATTCACTTAACAACTGTTGCAAGACAGGTTATAAAGTGGGGCAAAACTCACTGGATAACAAAACTCGGCACTGCAGCAGGTCAATCCGCAAAGAGGAAGGCTTTCGGAAATTCAGAGGGCATCAAGAAGCAACCTGGAATTAAGGAGAAATTTCCTAAGAGTGAGAACAATTCGCCAGTGGAACTGCTTGCCACCAGAAGTTGTGGGTGCTCCATCACTGGAGGTTTTTAAGAAGAGACTGGACAGCTAATTGTCTGAAATGGTATAGGGTCTCCTGCTTGAGCAGGGGGTTAGAATAGAGTAGAGTAGAGTAGAATAGAATAGAATAAGAGTAGAATAGAATAGAATAGAATAGAATAGAATAGAATAGAATAGAATAGAATAGAATAGAATAGAATAGTTGGAAGGGACCTTGGAGGTCGTCTAGTCCAACCCCCTGCTTAGGCAGAAAACCATTTCAGACAAACAGCTGTCCAGTCTCTTCTTAAAAACTTCCAGTGTTGGAGCATTCAGAGCTTCTGGAGGCAGGTAGTTCCACTGGTTAATTGTTCTCACTGTCAGGAAGTTTCTCCTTAGTTCCAGGTTGCTTCTCTCCTTGGTTAGTTTCCATCCGTTGCTTCTTGTCCTGCCTTCCGGGGCTTTGGAGAATAGCTTGACTCCCTCTTCTTTGGGGCAGCCCCTGAGATACTGGAAGATCTCCAAGGTTTCCTTCCAGCTCTTTCCCAATGGATTGATTGACTGCACGATTCAGGAATTCATAAAAAGTATCATAGAATGAATTATAGAACCGTAGAATTGTAAAATAATACAATCATAGGGATGGGAGGGACTTTGGAGTCTTCTAATCCAGTGGTCCCCAACCTTTGTGGCTTGGCGGCCCACTGGCCCAGTTCTGAATGGGGGGCAGTGGGCTGTGGGGAGGGGTTGGGGACCCCTGTTCTAATCCAAGGCAGGAGATTTTATATCATCCTTGCACTGGCCTCGTAGTCTGTTTGGAGAATCAGGATGGTTAAAAAGGACTTCGGGCTGGAAGGGACCTTGGAGGTCATCTAGTCCAACCCCCTGCTCAGGCAGGAAACCCTATA
>NW_015389802.1:55763-57847 GCF_001527695.2 Protobothrops mucrosquamatus | reverse complement strand
AAGCGGGTCTGGCCTAGGGAGAATTTTTAAACAGGGACAATTCTTAATTTAATTTTAACTAATTATACAGCGAAAAAAATATTTGGTTTTTAACAGGTTTTTATGGGGGGATGATGTTTTAAGTGTTTTAATATGCTGTAAGCCGCCCTGAGTCCTATAGGGAGAAGGGCGGCATATAAATCCATGTTAAATAAAAAAAATAAAAAATATTTTAGTTGTGATCTTAACTCAGGTGGCAATGTGTATTTCTTGATATTGGTTTTTTTGTACTGTGCCTAGCTATAATAATAATAATAAAAAAAACTACTAATTGTTTTAGTAGTCAGTAGGACTATAGTACTCCTTGACTTACGACCGCAATTGAGCCCAAAATTTCTGTTGCTAAGTGAGACAGTTGTTAAATGCGTTTTGCCCCATTTTACAACTTTTCTTGCCACGGTTGTCAAGTGAATCACTGCAGGTGTTAAGCTAGTCACACAGTTATTAAGTGAATCTGGCTTCCCCCGTCTTTGCTTGTCAGAAGGTTGCAAAAGGGGATCACATGACCCCGGGACACTGCGACAGTCATAAATATGAGTCAGCTGCCAAGCATCTGAGTTTCGATCGCGTGATCATGGGGATGCTACAACGGTCTTACGTGTGAAAAGTGATCATAAGTCATAAATCTAGAAGCCAACTGTCATTTAAGCAGGAGACCATGAATTCAAATTCTGCTTTAGCCAGGAAAGCCAGACTTTGGATAGGTCAATCTCTCTCACAGGGTTGTTGTGAGGAAAATAGGAGGAAGAAAGTAATAATAATAATAAAGTTGGAAGGGACCTTGGAGGTCATTGAATCCAACCCCCTGCTCAGGCAGGAAACCCTATACCATTTCAGACAAATGGCTGTCCAGTCTCTTCTTAAAAACTTCCAGTGTTGGAGCATTCACCGCTTCTGGAGGCAGGTGGTTCCACTGGTCAATTGTTCTCACTGTCAGGAAGTTTCTCCTTAGTTCCAGGTTGCTTCTCTCCTTGATCAGTTTCCGTCCGTTGCTTCTGGTCCTGCCTTCAGGCGCTTTGGATAATAGCTTGACTCCCTCTTCTTTGGGGCAGCCCCTGAGATATTAGAACACTGCTATCATGTCCCCCCTCGTGTGCTGGGTATGTCCTCCACCTCGATTCATTTGTAAAAAATAATAAAGGCGGGAGATAAATAAGTACAAAAATAAGTTTACTGAAGCATTCTGTCTTAGTGAATTCTTCTCCAATCTGGGTCAATGCATAAGGAGGCCGTATTTGGTGTGTGTGTGTGGGGGAACACACCTGCTCTTGCAAGAACCAATAACAATTAACTTAAGCCTCTAGCTTGATCCACACAAGGCCAGACCTCCCGACATATTTGCATGCAGGTTAATGAAAAACAGCAAAATTTGAATTTTCAATTTCTTTGTAAGGCAGCAAGCACCTCTGGTGTTTCTCCCCCATCTTCACCATCAAGCAAAGCACCCTCTCTCTGTATATAATACAAAGCCATTCCCCCCCCCCCCCCCCCGCCGCAGTCAAAAAGCGAGAGATTAAGAATAAGATTACAGCAAGAAAGCATGTTGGGGCGGAAGGCAGGCTCACGATTCGTGGTTGATTTCGCCATTAGTGCCGAGCGGACAAACGCCAAATCACGTTCAGATGCTGGTTCAGATGCTCGTGTATTATGAAAATCCTCTCTTCCAAATTTGGGGGGGGGGAGGAGGAGTTTGATGTGTTGGAAGGCAAAGCAGCTCTGACCACAAAATATTCAATAAGGTTTTCGATAGGTAAGCTGGCTGGATTTGGTTATATTCAGATTAAGCCATGAGCCGCTGATTTTAACCAATTGGGGGAGGAGGGGGGCTTTCCTAAGGCCCCCCTCTTTTTTACAGGTGGCAGAAGCATTAAAACACACACACACACATACATACACAGACACCCAAAGTTGAAGGTTTAGAATGAGCGTTTAAGCAAACTCTTATTAAAGGTCAACACAACATCCTGCTTTTTCTTCCAAAGACCTAGCTTTCCCGGCTAATATCATTTTGATTGCAGGAATTCACCCGTTATCTAGGCCCACGG
>NW_015389802.1:37495-51720 GCF_001527695.2 Protobothrops mucrosquamatus | reverse complement strand
GCTCGTCCTGCGGGGTGAGGTGAGGCGAGGCAGGGCAGGGGGTGCCCTTGTCACAGGGCAAGGTGAGGCGGGGGCCGGTGCGGCTGCTGCCTGACACCATCGGCCCCTGCACACAAAGGCCAGCGAGCGCATGGGTGCTGGGATGCATCCGGCCATGTGGGACCTCGGCGAGTTAGCGGACGGCTGGTTGAAGAGGGACGGTTGCCATCTCCGGGGCATGGCACGCGTGTCCACAGAGAGGGCTCTGAGTGCCGCCTCTGGCACGCGTGCCATAGGTTCGCCACCACTGTCTTATGCTGTGCCACGCCTTTGTGAAGTGGTGGTTTTGTTTCTCCAATGCACAAATCTGTACATTGGTGATGGTTTCACCAATTCTCTTTTGTGAACGATCCGAATTTCAGAGAGATGGCGGGGTCAAACTCATGCTGCAGAATTAGCTATGGCTCATTAAAACTGGCAAGATTCACTGTCTCATGGACATTGCATTAAATGCCACACAGGTCATGCTGTTTATTACTTTTTCCTTCCATCCTGTGCCCATGTGCTTAGTTGCCAACAGACAACGATCAAACAGCCAGCTCTAATCCATTAACCTTGTGCCGGCAGATAGAAATTCTTATTTTTTTATTAGCATTATCCCATTATTTCCCCAACTCTGCTTTAAGATGCCACTGTACTTGTGGAGAAAAAAAAACCCAATTCCCTCACAACCTTAACCTCTTAAAAATGCACATTTAGCACTATGATATTCATTTTGGCACAGAGCTAACTTCCCAAGCCAAAAAGATATCCAATTTTGTACGTGGGTGTATTTTTTTTTAAAAAAAATCAACACTCTGGGGGTCATGAATAAAAGCAGAATGAGTTGAAGGGGATATTTTAATGGGAAACATATGCTGGGAGATATCAAAAATCCCAGATCAGCTTTTTTTTCTCTACCTGATGCATCCCAGGTGTGCTGCTGTATCACTTCCATCTAGCAAAATAGATTTATATTGGCTACAGAGTCCCACATACCACAATTAGAGCCGGTTGCCCTGAAGATTACACGTCTCAAATAGGGGTTTGTTTTTTTTCCCTCCCACTAAACTGAGATCAGGCAAATTATTCTGACTTTTTAAAAACTCTAAACATCTAATTACAGGTAGCCCTTCACTTATGAATATAATGGAACCTATCAAATACGGACGTAAGTCCTGATGGTCATAAAGCGGGTCATCATGCCCCATCTGACCTTTTTTTTTTTTTTTTTGCAATAATCATTAAGCAAGCCCATTGTTCTCTATGGGGTGAAGTAAACAATGGTTTTGAGGAAAAATATCGCAAACTGTAGTTACGTTAACTGCAAGATACTGCAAACAACAACAATCAATGTAGGCTGGTTTTGAGTGACCGAAACGTGGTCATGGGACCTTGGGGGGAGAGGCGGCCATCAAAACATTGGAACTGGGTCGTAAGTACCTTTTGTAGATTTGAACAGTCACTGAGCGACCAGTCGTAAATTGAGGAGTACTTGTAGCAAATTACTGATTATTAGCACAGAACGGGTTTTCTTTTTAACCATTAGAGGTGAAATTTTGGCAAACCAAGCGGTACGTTGGTACTCAACTGCTTTGAAACTCATCAAATCTGGGATTCAAGGCATTTTAACGTGAACATTTCGTCCCGGTACTCATCGTTTGTTTGATACTCAATGCACAAACTAGAACTTGTGGGTGTTGGCTGCCTTGTGACTCATTACATTATTCCTTTTGGGAAAAATTGGTTTAGTATTCAGTATTTTTTTGTACCGAAATATTAAGAAAACCAAGATCATGGCATCCGGCCTTCTCAATTCCTGGCAAATAGATGGGGAAGAAATGGAGGCAGTGACATATTTCATCTTCCTGGGCTCCAAGATCGCCGCAGATGGGGACTGCAGCCAAGAAATTAGAAGATGCTTGCTCCTGGGGAGGAAAGCTATGGCAAATCTAGACAGCCTACTAAAAAGCAGAGACGTCACCCTGCCAACAAAAGTACGTATAGTCAAGGCCGTGGTTTTCCCAGTTGCAATGTATGGCTGTGAACGTTGGACCATAAGAAAGGCTGAGCACCAAAGAATTGAGGCCTTTGAACTATGGTGATGGAGAAGACTCCTGCGAGTCCAAGGCGATCAAACCGGTCAGTCCTAGAAGAGATCAACCCTGACTGCTCTTTAGAAGGCCAGATCCTGAAGTTGAAACTCAAGTACTTTGGCCACCTAATGAGAAGGAAGGACTCCCTGGAGAAGAGCCTAATGCTGGGAAAGATCGAGGGCAATAGAAGAAGGGGACGACAGAGAATGAGGTGGCTGGATGGATTCACTGAAGCAGTAGGCGTGAGCTTAAATGGACTCCAGAAGATGGCAGAGGACAGGAAGGCCTGGAGGAACGTTGTCCATGGGGTCGTGATGGGTCAGACACGACTTCGCAACTAACAACAACAACCACTGTATCTACATCTTTAGTCAACCGATTTACATTAAGCAATCAGCAAGGGCTTTGGTGACAATTAGGAATATTAAAGAATTCAGTTCACATGTTCTGAAGAATCCGATTGAGACTAACAACCTCCTTAGAGGACCGCTGCCCGTTTTCAGTACATACCGGTCGTGGCAAAGACAGGTTCGCTCCGTACCAATGATAGAGGGCTCTCCACACCGGTTCTGGGACAATTTCATAATTTTTCCCTTGGATTAATTGGGGTGATGGTTTTAATCGCCCACCTTCCAGAGTCAATGATGGAGCCTTCCAAAAAAGAAAAAGAAAAAGAAAAAAAATCAGATTCTGAGTTTCTTTTTTATCAAATTTCTTGAAAGATTACAAATCCTGAACCAAATAAAGAATTAATGCAGATTAATATAATAGGCCGAGCAACATTAGAGAGACCATCCCATTTCACAAAAAAAGACCTGGTCATTGAAAGGGTTTGGATTATTTGCATGCTTGCTCATCATAGTCATTCTGTGGTTTCTTCTGGCAATGAACCCCTTTTTTCTAACCCTGGAGATGAAAGCATTAGCAAGAGTCTGAGCATTTGGAAATGGTCACCCTGATGACTCTTTTTTCCCTTCTTCCTCCCATCTCTTTTTATCAATTATTACGACTCCTGATTGCAAACCTATTTCACTTGCTTAGCCTTTGGCTAAAGAGCAGAGTTTAAATTAATTAAATAAGCCAAAAATAAGTTTTGCAAACATCTTAAGCACAACCTGATTAGGGCAGAACTCAGCTGCCCCAATTTAAATGGTACCTCATAGTTAGTTCTCATCGCTCCTTTCACACTGACTACTGATTCAGTTCCAAGCCCTTTTCATGGAGGTGTTGTATATTTTTAAAGCTCAGAATACTTGAAAAAAAGAGTACTTTTCTTATTCCAGTCCACCCCTTGCCTTGAAACAGGAGCTGAAAAAGTGCAGCCTGCTTATAAAGCCAACAGTCAGGGTTGCTGGAAACTGTTATAACACAGAATACCCATCACTGTTTAAGATCCTCCACAGGGTCAGTTTTTCCAAGTATCTTCCTTATGGAATAGCAGAATGGAGTGAGAAGGAGGGCTTTGGAATGCTGTTCTCCAGTATCAAATTACCATCTCCATACTGGCAGTTTAAGACATTATTTTTCAGTCAGATATTTTAATCTCATTATTTCTGATTCAATATATTGCTAAAACTCTTGTTGTCGTGACCTTTACCTGGGCAATCTTTTGAATGAAGATATCTTACATGAGCTAACTTACAGAAGGTGTCCAAAATCTGGGACCTATGATTCCCGAGACAGTGAAATTTGGGGAAGTTGTGATGGCTTCAGTACTACTGGCTGTTGCTGTATGGCTGGGCTGTTGTTGCTGTCATGTGATCTTTATTTTCAATATTCGGTGACAGTTTCCCAGCCAGTCTAGCAATCCCTTGCTCCTTCCTCCACCCAGCAGCAGCCACTAACCTGCCAGAGAGGGCAGGGCAGGGCAAGGCAGGACAAGACAGGGCAGGGCAGGATTGTGTCTAAATTTTGATCACGTTACCATGGGGATGCTACAAATGTGAAAAATGGTCATAAATCAGGTTTTTCAATGCTGTTGTAACTTTGAACAGTCACTAAACAAATGGTTGCAAGTCGAGGACTATCTGTGCAGGTAGTCCTCGACTTACAACATTTCATGTAATGACCATTCAAAATTACAAGGGTGCTGAAAAATGTGATTTATGACCATTTTTCACAGTTATGTTGCAGCATCCCCATGATCATGTGATCAAAATTCAGACACTAGGCAACTGACTCATATTTATGACGGTTGCCGTGTCCCGGAGTCATGAGATCACCTTTTCGGACCTTCTGACAACCAAAATCAATTTGGGAAGCCATATTCACTTAACAACCGTGTTACTAACTTATCAACTGCAGGGATTCACGTAATAACTGTGGCAAGAAAACTCGTAAAATGGGGCAAAACTCACTTAATGAACGTCTCACTTAACAACAGAAAAATTTGGGTTCAATTGTGGTCATAATTTGAGGACTCCCTGTACTGTTTTTACTTATAAGAGGCTTACCTTCACGGGCTCTTGCGTTACAAGTGGCTGATTATCAATTGCTCCAGGCCGCTGTGGATTCAGCAACTGCAGTAAGATATTCCCATTAGATGCAAGGAGGCACTGATTGTTGTTGTCTGAAGAATTAAGTTGTCGAGCGAAACATGTCTCGGCATTGGGAGTGGTGGCCGAAAGGATATCTGGAAGGTAAATGAGGATGAAACAAAAGTAAGCATGAAGTGTCAAGTTTTGAAGCAAGGTTTTTTTTTTCTTGCTGCAACGGTTATTGCTTCTCAGCTTGCCAACGAACTCGGGGGCGGAGGGAATCGGATTGGAATGCAGACTTCAAAGATTAAGGAAGCGGACCATGGGAACCAAGGACAATTACCAGATGTCTGGCCAGACCCAGAGATAATTTCTCATAACAATATTGCTGCATCTAACTGGGCATCGTGACCTGATCCAGAGAGAGAGGAGAGAGAATTCTATGCTTTCACTATGTAGGGCTTGGGTGGGATTTTGCCAGAGCTGGTTTTGCTTTTGTAAGTGCCGAAATGATGTACTCAATAAAGTTTTACCTTAAGAGATCAGAATGTCTCGAAGGTGTTCGCTTGGTTGGGTTCGTCAGTCGGAACCGTGCCGGGAAGTGTGCAAAGTTACAGGGGAATATCAGAAAGGAGCAAACCAGTGGCTCTGAAAGTATGACTGGATTATAACTCCCCTCAAATCTCACCATCTGTATGCTGACTTGAAAATGCTATGTGTTATTACTGCCTTTGAACTATGGTGCTGGAGAAGACTCCTGCGAGTCCCCTGGACTGCAAGGCGATCAAACCGGTCAGTCCTAGAGGAGATCAACCCTGACTGCTCTTTAGAAGGCCAGATCCTGAAGTTGAAACTCAAGTACTTTGGCCACCTAATGAGAAGGAAGGACTCCCTGGAGAAGAGCCTAATGCTGGGAAAGATGGAGGGCAATAGAAGAAGGGGACGACAGAGAATGAGGTGGCTGGATGGAGTCACTGAAGCAGTAGGAGTGAGCTTAAATGGACTCCAGAAGATGGTAGAGGACAGGAAGGCCTGGAGGAACCTTGTCCATGGGGTCGCAATGGGTCAGACACGACTTCACAACTAACAACAACATTACGGTGTTTTCCCCAAAATAAGATCCAACCGGAAAATAAGCCGTAGCATGATTTTTCAGAACGCTTGAAATATAAGCCCCACCCAAAAAAAATAAACTCCGGTTAAGATCGTCAGCCAGACAGACGCATTTAGTACCGTATTTCCCCGAAAATAAGACCTAACCGGAAAATAAGCCCTAATGCATCTTTTGGCGCAAAAATTAATATAAGACCCGGTCTTATTTTTAGGAAAACACTTAGTTCAATAACATCTGGAAAGCCGCTTTTTATGAGCCTCTTATAACAGGATCTTGGCACCTCCTTCATTTTCTCAGGAGGCCATACAGGTGGTCCTCAACTTACAACAGATCGTTTAGTGACCGCTCAAAGTTACAACGGCACTGAAAAAAGTGACTTATGACTATTCTTCACACTTACAACTGTTGCAGCACCTGATCAAAATTCAGACGCTCAGCAACTGACTCATATTTATGACGGTTGCAGGGTCCCAGGGTCATATGATTGGCTTCTAACAAGCAAAGTCAAGTTGGGGAAGCCAGATTCACTTAACAAACATGTCACTCATTTAACAACTATAGCGATTCATTTAACAACTGTGGCAAGCAAGGTCGTAAAATGGGATAAAATTCACTTAACAAATACGTCGCTTAGCAAAATAAAATTTTGGGCTCAATTGTGGTTGTAAGTCAAGGACTGCCTGTATCCTTTTCCTATGGTTTCACACAGCCACATAATGCTTCTGTTTGAAAAAGGGCATCTGATCTTTCATAAATTTAGATAAAACCTCTTACCTGGTTTGATCATTTTTACACATTTAGTCTACCTTCAAAGCTCTTTACAAATAAAATGGTCTGAGGGTGGAGGTTCGTTCTCCGAGCTTGTGGGTTGGTTTCTGAACGTTTCGTTACCAGGCTAGGTAATATCTTCAGCGTAGTTTAGCGGATGTCATCATAGACCCTCACTCAACACAACCACACCTGAAGCCCTTATAAACAGAAGAACACTCACACTGACACCCCCTAAGCTCCGCTGAAGATGTTACCTAGCCTGGTAACGAAACGTTCAGAAACCAACCCGCAAGAAGCTTGGAGAACGAACCTTCACCCTCACCCTATACCTGAGCTACAGATATTCACCACTATTGCAAATAAAACAGTTTGTCAGGCTGTTGTTGCTTTGGGGGTTAATGCTTACTGCTGTTAGTTGTCTCCGATGCTTCTGATGCGCTCGAAATATTATCTGAAAACTTTTCTTCTGTGGCACTGATGTTATTCGAAGCAGCCGTTCGGTCGTCTCCCTGCTCTGACGTAGGTGTTCCAGGACTCAGGAGAGAGGTCTTACCTCCATTTGAGACAGACAAAGGCTCTATCAGAACAGGGGGAGCATCCTAAATTGGAGAAGAAAGTCAGAACTTAATTGTGGGGGGGGGGGGCGAGATGGTAGCACAGAAAGGCCCAAGTACTTCCGATGGTCATTTTCTTGGCCTGGAAGTCTGTGTATGTGCTTGTCCGTTACAATGGCACCTCAGTACCTGTTGGTAATTCGTTCCGGAAGACACAACGAATACTAAAACCGACAAGTACCCAGGAAACCACGTGACTTACCACGTGACCCGCCATTTTGGCTGGAAGAAAACAGTGAGTCATGAGGCAGCGGACGTCAGCAAGTCAACGACCAAGAGAAAGAAGAAAGAAGAATGCCAGGGCAAAATTTCTGCTTCAGAACATGTGACATACTGAATTTGACACGTTTTTGAAGCAGTCGAGTGCCGAAGTATGACTGCATGCAAATTCCATCATGGTTTACAAATATAAGCTTGCCAAAGACCTTCAGTTTTCATTGGTCGAGGGGGACGAGAAGAGAGCAGATGTCCCAAAAGTACTTTTTCCAAAAGGCAACTGGACTTCCTTGATTTTTTTTTTCTTTGAAAATGTTTCACTTCTCATCCAAGAAACTTCTAGAAGATTCTTGATGAGAAGCTGGGGGATTCTGGGAGTTGAAGTCCACTCATCTTCAGGATTCCAAGGTTGGGAAACACTGTCCTAAAGGGTGAGGGAACTTCAACTGCCATCTGATTCTCGTGCAAGGACATTGGCACATTATTTATTTATTGGCACATTATTATTTCTTGATTCAGCCATTCTCTCTTCCAAGTCCAGCACGTGACTTACGTATTTGACGTATTCTTTCCACTGCTGCCACCACTGCATTGCGATGAGAAACCAGTTGTGACTTTGTTGAAGGCCGTGCCGACTTTCACGTTCTAGCCAGCCTCTATGCCAAGAAAACAAAGAAAGAGATCAATGGTGCAATACTTAGCAACGCTTGTGCGTCACATCTACACTGGTGTTTCTCGACCTTGGCGACATTAAGATGGGTGGACTTCAACTCCCAGAATTGAGCCAGCCTGGGGGAATTCATTCCTAGCTGGCTGGGGGGGGGGAATTCTGGGAGTTGAAATCCACCCATCTTAAAGCTGCCAAGATTAAGAAACAGTCTAGGGCAGGGGTCTTCAAACTTGGCCCTTTTATGACTTGTGGATTTCAACTCCCAGAATTCCTAGTTTGTATGTTGAGTACCAAACAAATGATGAGTACTGGGACAAAATTTTCATGTCAAAATGCGTTGAGTAACAAATTTGATGAGTTTCACAGCAGCTGAGTACCGAGGTACCACTGTACGCATAGACATTGGACAAAATTCGGTGGGCTAAATTCCATTGCATCAAAACTATTATCAAGAATCACAGGACTGTATCAATATAATTTGGGGATAAAGGAGGGAATGTAAGCAGAAGAAAACGGAATGCATAGCGTACAGACAATGCCAATTATGTTGTTCACAGTGGCCATTTGCAAGACAGTCAGTCACTGGGGAGATCACAAAGGCATCCGGCATTGACAAGATAATTAACATATATAGCCAGATAAGAATCTCATTCCTGGTTCAGGAACTAGTAATCTAGCTGACTTTCTAGACAATTGTGCTCTTTTAATTACAATAGGTTGGTGGCTGGAATAGAGGCCAAGGTTTTTATCACCTATCTTACTCATTACCTCAGTAGTGCTAGAATGCCATTGTTATATCCTTTAACAACTAATTATTGAAAGTGTACCTTGACAATAGAATTAATTCTAGCTGCCCTCTGTGTGTTACATTTCAATTCTGACCTCACTGTTCCCAATCCCCATTTATCATTCTCTCTNTGGTGGCTGGAATAGAGGCCAAGGTTTTTATCACCTATCTTACTCATTACCTCAGTAGTGCTAGAATGCCATTGTTATATCCTTTAACAACTAATTATTGAAAGTGTACCTTGACAATAGAATTAATTCTAGCTGCCCTCTGTGTGTTACATTTCAATTCTGACCTCACTGTTCCCAATCCCCATTTATCATTCTCTCTCTGTGTGTGTGTGTGTGTGTGTATGAGAGAGAGAGAGAGAGAGAGAGACAGACAGACAGACAGACAGACAGACAGACAGACAGACAGACAAGGAATCTCAAAGCTATTTTGTTCCATGACATCTCCTGATATCTCCACTTGGCTTTTAGAGAAGACATTCAGTGTTTCATATATACAGGTAGTCCTCAATTTGCAACCAAATGTTTAGCAACCATTAGAAGCTATACCAGCACTGAAAAAAGTGACTTGCAATTTGGACGCTTGGCAACAGGCATATATAATGGGTGAAGCAAGCAAGGCTGCGTGACACAGGTGGGTGAGACTAGGATTTTATTATTGGCTGGGATTGAGGATTTGCTTGTTTGTGCTAAGCCAGCTTTCAGAGCTTCAAACAGAGTTTATATTTTTCTCATCACAAAATGGCAAAACCCATGCTTCTCCTGCTCAGTAAAGGCTTTTGCTGGAGCTGCCCACAAAGATTTTATGGGTGGCAAAGTAAGGATAAATAAGGGAACACCTGTTTGCCTGTGTAACAAACTCAGTTTTCTGCAGTTTGGTTAGGTCATATAGGAACGATACAGGCAGTCCTCGACTTACACTCACAATGGAGCCCAGAATGTCTGATGCTAAGCAAGAAAACTGCTAAATGGCTTGTCTCATTTTACAACCTTTTTGCCACAGTGGTTAAGTGAACCGCTGCACTTGTTAAGTGAATTCACTTAACACTTCCCCCACTGACTTGTTGGAAGCCAGCTGGGAAGGTGACAAATGGTGATCACATGACTCTGGGAGAGTGCGGTTATCATAAATACACGCCAGTTGCCAAGTATCCGAATTTGGATTATGTGACCTTGGGGAGGCTGCAACGTAAGTGTGAAAACTGGTGTCAACGCTGCTAACATCGGATGTTTTTGCTTTGACAACAGTTAGAGATGCAACCATTTTCTTTTTATGTTTTACTTTTAGAGTTAGATGATGCTGGGGGGGAGGGGAGGAATGTGCATGAGAGTTTAGATCAGTGGTTCTCAACCTTTTTAATGCCGCGACCCCAACCGGTCGTAAGTCGAGGACTAAACCGGTCTTACGTCGAGGACTAAACCGGCTGTAAGTCGAGGACTACCCAACCGGTCGTAAGTCGAGGACTTTCCCTGTCTGGGAGCGCCGCGCATGCGTGGTTCCGCCCCCTGCGCCGGCCGAGGCGTAGCTGGCAAGCGGCAGAGACGGAGCAGGCCAACCACCAGCTGGCCCAGCCCAAGGGAGGTAAGGCACCCGCCGGAAAAGGGGAAAAAAATGGCGGACAGCCTTGCTTGGCGACCCCCGTGAAATGGTCGATCGACCCCAAATGGGGTCCCGACCCACAGGTTGAGAACCACTGGTTTAGATAGACATAATAATACTGGACTTAGTGTGAGAACCAAGGTTAATGAAATAAGAGATGATAAGAATTGGCCAGGCTGGAGAACTGGAGGGAAAGCCTGCATTTCAAACTAATTGGAGAATGTGATTTATGACAGTTAATTGGAAGAGGGAATTGTGCTTTGATACTATGTGCTCAGGGGAGGGGAATCTAGTTTTTGGCTTCGACTGTGTTAGTGCCGAAACAATGCCTCAAAGTTCTTTGAAGAGTTTCATTTGTCGGAACCATGACAGCTGGCTGTAAGTTACTTGTTCAGTGCTGCTATAACCTCAATCAGTCCGTAAATGAATGGTTGTAAGTTGATGACTTCCTGTAATCTGTAAACCACGTTTTATGGCTTAGAAGCCACCTTCTACGATTTTGCCAACAAAACAGGGTTAAAGCAAACCATGGCATAGAATTCACGGACCCAGCTCCTGTATTTTAAGAAAACAGGATTCCTGGCTTGCTGCATGCAAGTAAGAACAGGACACCCTTTTTAAAAATATAGCATCTAGTTCAGCGGCTCCCAACCTTTTCTATACCCCGCACCCCTAGAATGCTTCTGATATATTCTCACACCCCTTACAAAAGTTCGAAATAACGGCAATGAATTGTGCATATACACTATAATTTTGAAAACCCAAGTTTTCGCACGCCCTGGAACATTGTCTCGTACCTCCGGTTGGGAACCCCTGATCTAGTTGAACCTTTCTCTTGTGTTAAGGTAATGATTTAGAAGCTAACCAGCTTGTATAATGTGAGATGAATGATGCAATGTTAGGAATGACTCAGCAGGTGTGTGTATCCCTTTAAGAGCTTGAGTATAAAAGGGAAGTCTTTCTCTCTCGTCCGTTTCCTGTAATTGCTGTTTATTGGAGTTCGCTGTTTCACCACGTGTATGTATCTCGTTTCTAGTGTATATTTGTAGATAGTGTGTAATATAAACCACCATTTGATACAAACCACTGTTTACTGTATTTACTCCTGGGTTACCTCAGCGCAATAAGCTCTGACATCTTGGTCCCAATCTGGAGATAGCACATTAAGTTTTGATACATCTTATTTCTTTCTAGCCCTTGATTGGTGGAAACCGAAGAAGTTACCTGGCTTAGGTCCCTGCTCCAAAGCGCACACCTTATTTTAAGCTAGGAAAGGGTCTCTGGAATTCATTTGAAAGGTGATGTCAGAAAATCAAACGTACCTAATGATTTGTCCTTCATCTCCTGGAGTGGCAGGTCTTAAACCTAAGACTATATGGCACACCTAGAAAAAAAAAGAGATGGGAGTGAAAAAGAGAAGGTGAGAGAATTTACTTGTGCCAGACAAAATCACACAAAGTTAATAAGTTATTCTTCTCGGTCAGATAACGTTTGAACATCTATTTTGTATTGGAAGTCCTCGACTTGCGACCACAGTTGAGCCCAACATTTCTGTTGCTAAGCGAGAGAGTTGTTGAGTGAGTTTTGCCCCATTTTACCACCTTTCCTGCCACAGGTGTTAAATGAATCCCTGCGGTTGCTAAGTGAGTAACACGGTTGTTAAGTGAATCTGGCTTCCCCAATGGACTTTGCTTGTCAAAAGGTTGCAAAAGATGATCACATGACCCCGGGAACACTGCAGCCGTCATAAATATAAGCCAGTTGCCAAGTTTCTGAATTTTGATCAGGTGACCCTAGGGATGCTACAACGGTCCTAAGTGTGAAAATCAGTCGTAAGTCACTTTTTTCAGTGTTGTTGTAATTTCAAATGGTCACTAAATTGTAAGTCGAGAACTACCTGCAAAAGATAATTTTCCTATTCAAAGTAAACAACTGAGGCCACAGGCAGCTGGAAACATCTGGCCAGAATGAAGCTATCGCAGATAACTCAATTCAGACATTGTGCCAAACCAAGTTTCTGCTTCCAGAATCAAATCATCATTTCAGGGCTGCTTTCGTTCCCCATCCTTATCTGTATGCTAAATGTCTCTCTATTGCAGCCTTCTCTGTCATACTGGATTTATCCCCTGCCAACTTCATTTAGTACACTGAATGCATACGCTAGCTGTGGTGTGTAAGAATTCCGGCATCTGAAGCTGCAGCTCAGCACATACATGCGTCGCCTCATTCTACGAGCAGGACGTAACGCTTGGCAAAAGGGCTGCCCAACCCAGTTTGAGAGAGCAGGTAAGAATGATGCCGCTGAACGCCTCCACCTTCTTGTTCGTCTTGCAGAATATCTTTTTCCCCACTCAAAACAACAGAATTTTGCTTTAAGGTCTTCTAAAACACCACAATGTGAGCCAACTGTGCTGGGCACTGTTATAATTCTTTTGATCATTCTTACAACTAAACAAATAGTTGTAAGTTGAGGAGTTATCTGCATTATTTTATTCCTCTCTCTCTCTTTCCCTCCCTCCCTTCCTTTCTCTTTTTCCATCCACCTCCTTCCCTCCCTCCCTCCCTCCTCCCCTTACCTACCCCCTCTCTCCATCTTTCTCCTTCTCTCCCTCCCTTCTTCTCCCTTCTTCTCCCCCTACCTATCTCCCTCCCTCTCTCCTCCACTTACCTACCCCCTTTCTCCTTCTTTCTCTCTCTCCCTCCCTACTTCTCTCCCATCCCCCTCCCTCTCCTCCACTTACCTACCCCCTCTCCCTCCCACCCTCTCCCCTTCTCTCCTTCTCCCTCCCTACTTCTCTCCCTCTATCTCCCTCCCTCTCTCCTCCTCATACCTACCCCATCTCTCCCTCCCTTTCTCCTTTCTCTCCCCCATCTATCTCCCTCCCTCCCTCTATCTCCCCCTCCCTCCCTACCTCAAAATGGCAAACCTATGCACCAGTGCACACCAGCCCACTGCTTGTGTGGCCCAGTTGTCCTTCCCCCCTGCCCCACTGGGCCACCAAGCAGCAAAGGTTGGACTACCACCTAGAACTAAGCAACCTAGAACTAAGGAGAAACTTCCTGACAGTGAGAACAATTAACCAGTGGAACAACCTGCCTCCAGAAGTGGTGAATGCTCCAACACTGGAAGTCTTTAAGAAGAGACTGGACAGCCATTTGTCCGAAATGGTATAGGGTTTCCTGCCTGAGCAGGGGGTTGGACTAGAAGACCTCCAAGGCCCCTTCCAACTCTATTATTATTATTATTATTATTATTATTATTATTATTATTATTATTATTATTATTATTATTATTACTACTACTACTACTACTACTACTACTACTACTACTACTATTACTACTATTACTATTATTGTTACTATTGTTACTATTGTTACTATTGTTATTATCTTAACCACTTTACCAAGCCGGCTGATGTTAGTCAGGCAAAAGAAGCACCTCTGCAAAGCTCACACTTCCAAAAAAACAACTCCAAAACCCAAAAACAAAAAACCAGGCGTCCCCAGGAATGCAACTGACATAAGAGCTGATGCAGCATTTGGCATTCCGTGACTGCAAAGCAGGCAGCCAAATCCAAGGCCTGCCTTCCACGGGAGGTTTGGGCTTGCAGGAAAAGTACCTGAAAAAGCAGATTCAGGAATTCGTTGGCAAGAGCACTCTTCACACTCCAGATCTGATAATCCTCAAGGGTGAGATGACCAAGCTGAAGTGGAGGAGGAAGGAAGGAAAATCAATGGTTTGTTTTTTTTACCCCAAATGTTTGGCTCAATGCTTTCTCTCTATCCTTTCCTCCCTCCCTCCCTCCCTCCCTCCCTCCCTCCCTCTCTCTCTCTCTCTCTCACACACACACACC